>NW_027509990.1:0-69892 GCF_051311805.1 Agelaius phoeniceus
CCAAAAGAAAAGCTGGCAGCAACTAGGGCCCTGGAAGTACTTAGAGCCTCAAACGCCACCTTGAACATATTACTGAGACCCTGGGGAAAGGACATCTTTTTCCCATGGAAAATGGCCTTCATTTGTGGCCACTTGGCCTGGCAGGCAGGGCAGTGCCAAGCCAGGAATCTACAAACTCTGCTGGATCCTTCCAAAACTAAAGCTGCCAGCAACTAGGACCCTGCAAGTCCTTAGAGCCCCAGATGCCACCTGTCATCTGACACCCAGAGCCTGGGCCAATGACTTCGTTTTCCCCATGGAAAATGGCCTCCATTTCTGGCCACTCGCCCTGACCAAGAGGGTGGTGCCCAGCAAGAAATTTGCAAGCTTTGCTGGATTGCTCCAAATCTAAAGCTGCCACTTGTTGTTGTTCTATTTCTCTAGAGTCCCATCATGCTGTTCTCAGATTGCTAAAGTCCATACCTCCTCGGTGTGTTCTTATGGCTGCAGATCTTCACAGCACAGACGCTTTCTTCTGCATGCTGTTCTTTCCCAGTTCAGGGCTCCTTCAAGGCTCTCCCTGAATGGCTACGCCGCCCCCTTTTATCCCAGTTCTCTTCAATGCTCACAGCTGCAGCCCATCAAGGACAACCAGGACCTGTGGGGCAAAGCCTCTAGACAGATATTCAAATAGAATCCATTTCCTCTACTCTAGCCAGTAAGTACTACCCTACAAGTCCTCAGAACCCCAAAGGCCACCTTTCATCTGACACCCAGACCCTGGGGAAAGGACTTCTTTTTCCCATGGCAAATGGCCTCCCTTGGCAGCCACTCACCCTGGCAGAAAGTGGGAGCCTAGCTAGAATGATGCAATCGTTGCTGGATTTTTCCAAAAGAAAAGCTGGCAGCAACTAGGGCCCTGGAAGTACTTAGAGCCTCAAACGCCACCTTGAACATATTCCTGAGACCCTGGGGAAAGGACTTCTTTTTCCCATGGAAAATGGCCTTCATTTGTGGCCACTTGGCCTGGCAGGCAGGGCAGTGCCAAGCCAGGAATCTACAAACTCTGCTGGATCCTTCCAGAACGAAAGCTGCCAGCAACTAGGACCCTGCAAGTCCTTAGAGCCCCAGACGCCACCTGTCATCTGACACCCAGAGCCTGGGCCAATGACTTCGTTTTCCCCATGGAAAATGGCCTCCATTTCTGGCCACTCGCCCTGACCAAGAGGGTGGTGCCCAGCAAGAAATTTGCAAGCTTTGCTGGATTGCTCCAAATCTAAAGCTGCCACTTGTTGTTGTTCTATTTCTCTAGAGTCCCATCATGCTGTTCTCAGATTGCTAAAGTCCATACCTCCTCGGTGTGTTCTTATGGCTGCAGATCTTCACAGCACAGACGCTTTCTTCTGCATGCTGTTCTTTCCCAGTTCAGGGCTCCTTCAAGGCTCTCCCTGAATGGCTACGCCGCCCCCTTTTATCCCAGTTCTCTTCAATGCTCACAGCTGCAGCCCATCAAGGACAACCAGGACCTGTGGGCAAAGCCTCTAGACAGATATTCAAATAGAATCCATTTCCTCTACTCTAGCCAGTAAGTACTACCCTACAAGTCCTCAGAACCCCAAAGGCCACCTTTCATCTGACACCCAGACCCTGGGAAAGGACTTCTTTTTCCCATGGCAAATGGCCTCCCTTGGCAGCCACTCACCCTGGCAGAAAGTGGGAGCCTAGCTAGAATGATGCAATCGTTGCTGGATTTTTCCAAAAGAAAAGCTGGCAGCAACTAGGGCCCTGGAAGTACTTAGAGCCTCAAACGCCACCTTGAACATATTCCTGAGACCCTGGGAAAGGACTTCTTTTTCCCATGGAAAATGGCCTTCATTTGTGGCCACTTGGCCTGGCAGGCAGGGCAGTGCCAAGCCAGGAATCTACAAACTCTGCTGGATCCTTCCAGAACGAAAGCTGCCAACAACTAGGACCCTGCAAGTCCTTAGAGCCCCAGACGCCACCTTTCATCTGACACCCAGAGCCTGGGCCAATGACTTCGTTTTCCCCATGGAAAATGGCCTCCATTTCTGGCCTCTCACCCTGACCAAGAGGGTGGTGCCCAGCAAGAAATTTGCAAGCTTTGCTGGATTGCTCCAAATCTAAAGCTGCCACTTGTTGTTGTTCTATTTCTCTAGAGTCCCATCATGCTGTTCTCAGATTGCTAAAGTCCATACCTCCTCGGTGTGTTCTTATGGCTGCAGATCTTCACAGCACAGACGCTTTCTTCTGCATGCTGTTCTTTCCCAGTTCAGGGCTCCTTCAAGGCTCTCCCTGAATGGCTACGCCGCCCCCTTTTATCCCAGTTCTCTTCAATGCTCACAGCTGCAGCCCATCAAGGACAACCAGGACCTGTGGGGCAAAGCCTCTAGACAGATATTCAAATAGAATCCATTTCCTCTACTCTAGCCAGTAAGTACTACCCTACAAGTCCTCAGAACCCCAAAGGCCACCTTTCATCTGACACCCAGACCCTGGGGAAAGGACTTCTTTTTCCCATGGCAAATGGCCTCCCTTGGCAGCCACTCACCCTGGCAGAAAGTGGGAGCCTAGCTAGAATGATGCAATCGTTGCTGGATTTTTCCAAAAGAAAAGCTGGCAGCAACTAGGGCCCTGGAAGTACTTAGAGCCTCAAACGCCACCTTGAACATATTCCTGAGACCCTGGGGAAAGGACATCTTTTTCCCATGGAAAATGGCCTTCATTTGTGGCCACTTGGCCTGGCAGGCAGGGCAGTGCCAAGCCAGGAATCTACAAACTCTGCTGGATCCTTCCAAAACTAAAGCTGCCAGCAACTAGGACCCTGCAAGTCCTTAGAGCCCCAGATGCCACCTGTCATCTGACACCCAGAGCCTGGGCCAATGACTTCGTTTTCCCCATGGAAAATGGCCTCCATTTCTGGCCACTCGCCCTGACCAAGAGGGTGGTGCCCAGCAAGAAATTTGCAAGCTTTGCTGGATTGCTCCAAATCTAAAGCTGCCACTTGTTGTTGTTCTATTTCTCTAGAGTCCCATCATGCTGTTCTCAGATTGCTAAAGTCCATACCTCCTCGGTGTGTTCTTATGGCTGCAGATCTTCACAGCACAGACGCTTTCTTCTGCATGCTGTTCTTTCCCAGTTCAGGGCTCCTTCAAGGCTCTCCCTGAATGGCTACGCCGCCCCCTTTTATCCCAGTTCTCTTCAATGCTCACAGCTGCAGCCCATCAAGGACAACCAGGACCTGTGGGGCAAAGCCTCTAGACAGATATTCAAATAGAATCCATTTCCTCTACTCTAGCCAGTAAGTAGTACCCTACAAGTCCTCAGAACCCCAAAGGCCACCTTTCATCTGACACCCAGACCCTGGGGAAAGGACTTCTTTTTCCCATGGCAAATGGCCTCCCTTGGCAGCCACTCACCCTGGCAGAAAGTGGAGCCTAGCTAGAATGATGCAATCGTTGCTGGATTTTTCCAAAAGAAAAGCTGGCAGCAACTAGGGCCCTGGAAGTACTTAGAGCCTCAAACGCCACCTTGAACATATTCCTGAGACCCTGGGGAAAGGACATCTTTTTCCCATGGAAAATGGCCTTCATTTGTGGCCACTTGGCCTGGCAGGCAGGGCAGTGCCAAGCCAGGAATCTACAAACTCTGCTGGATCCTTCCAAAACTAAAGCTGCCAGCAACTAGGACCCTGCAAGTCCTTAGAGCCCCAGATGCCACCTGTCATCTGACACCCAGAGCCTGGGCCAATGACTTCGTTTTCCCCATGGAAAATGGCCTCCATTTCTGGCCACTCGCCCTGACCAAGAGGGTGGTGCCCAGCAAGAAATTTGCAAGCTTTGCTGGATTGCTCCAAATCTAAAGCTGCCACTTGTTGTTGTTCTATTTCTCTAGAGTCCCATCATGCTGTTCTCAGATTGCTAAAGTCCATACCTCCTCGGTGTGTTCTTATGGCTGCAGATCTTCACAGCACAGACGCTTTCTTCTGCATGCTGTTCTTTCCCAGTTCAGGGCTCCTTCAAGGCTCTCCCTGAATGGCTACGCCGCCCCCTTTTATCCCAGTTCTCTTCAATGCTCACAGCTGCAGCCCATCAAGGACAACCAGGACCTGTGGGGCAAAGCCTCTAGACAGATATTCAAATAGAATCCATTTCCTCTACTCTAGCCAGTAAGTACTACCCTACAAGTCCTCAGAACCCCAAAGGCCACCTTTCATCTGACACCCAGACCCTGGGGAAAGGACTTCTTTTTCCCATGGCAAATGGCCTCCCTTGGCAGCCACTCACCCTGGCAGAAAGTGGGAGCCTAGCTAGAATGATGCAATCGTTGCTGGATTTTTCCAAAAGAAAAGCTGGCAGCAACTAGGGCCCTGGAAGTACTTAGAGCCTCAAACGCCACCTTGAACATATTCCTGAGACCCTGGGGAAAGGACATCTTTTTCCCATGGAAAATGGCCTTCATTTGTGGCCACTTGGCCTGGCAGGCAGGGCAGTGCCAAGCCAGGAATCTACAAACTCTGCTGGATCCTTCCAAAACTAAAGCTGCCAGCAACTAGGACCCTGCAAGTCCTTAGAGCCCCAGATGCCACCTGTCATCTGACACCCAGAGCCTGGGCCAATGACTTCGTTTTCCCCATGGAAAATGGCCTCCATTTCTGGCCACTCGCCCTGACCAAGAGGGTGGTGCCCAGCAAGAAATTTGCAAGCTTTGCTGGATTGCTCCAAATCTAAAGCTGCCACTTGTTGTTGTTCTATTTCTCTAGAGTCCCATCATGCTGTTCTCAGATTGCTAAAGTCCATACCTCCTCGGTGTGTTCTTATGGCTGCAGATCTTCACAGCACAGACGCTTTCTTCTGCATGCTGTTCTTTCCCAGTTCAGGGCTCCTTCAAGGCTCTCCCTGAATGGCTACGCCGCCCCCTTTTATCCCAGTTCTCTTCAATGCTCACAGCTGCAGCCCATCAAGGACAACCAGGACCTGTGGGGCAAAGCCTCTAGACAGATATTCAAATAGAATCCATTTCCTCTACTCTAGCCAGTAAGTACTACCCTACAAGTCCTCAGAACCCCAAAGGCCACCTTTCATCTGACACCCAGACCCTGGGGAAAGGACTTCTTTTTCCCATGGCAAATGGCCTCCCTTGGCAGCCACTCACCCTGGCAGAAAGTGGGAGCCTAGCTAGAATGATGCAATCGTTGCTGGATTTTTCCAAAAGAAAAGCTGGCAGCAACTAGGGCCCTGGAAGTACTTAGAGCCTCAAACGCCACCTTGAACATATTACTGAGACCCTGGGGAAAGGACATCTTTTTCCCATGGAAAATGGCCTTCATTTGTGGCCACTTGGCCTGGCAGGCAGGGCAGTGCCAAGCCAGGAATCTACAAACTCTGCTGGATCCTTCCAGAACGAAAGCTGCCAGCAACTAGGACCCTGCAAGTCCTTAGAGCCCCAGATGCCACCTGTCATCTGACACCCAGAGCCTGGGCCAATGACTTCGTTTTCCCCATGGAAAATGGCCTCCATTTCTGGCCACTCGCCCTGACCAAGAGGGTGGTGCCCAGCAAGAAATTTGCAAGCTTTGCTGGATTGCTCCAAATCTAAAGCTGCCACTTGTTGTTCTTCTATTTCTCTAGAGTCCCATCATGCTGTTCTCAGATTGCTAAAGTCCATACCTCCTCGGTGTGTTCTTATGGCTGCAGATCTTCACAGCACAGACGCTTTCTTCTGCATGCTGTTCTTTCCCAGTTCAGGGCTCCTTCAAGGCTCTCCCTGAATGGCTACGCCGCCCCCTTTTATCCCAGTTCTCTTCAATGCTCACAGCTGCAGCCCATCAAGGACAACCAGGACCTGTGGGGCAAAGCCTCTAGACAGATATTCAAATAGAATCCATTTCCTCTACTCTAGCCAGTAAGTACTACCCTACAAGTCCTCAGAACCCCAAAGGCCACCTTTCATCTGACACCCAGACCCTGGGGAAAGGACTTCTTTTTCCCATGGCAAATGGCCTCCCTTGGCAGCCACTCACCCTGGCAGAAAGTGGGAGCCTAGCTAGAATGATGCAATCGTTGCTGGATTTTTCCAAAAGAAAAGCTGGCAGCAACTAGGGCCCTGGAAGTACTTAGAGCCTCAAACGCCACCTTGAACATATTACTGAGACCCTGGGGAAAGGACATCTTTTTCCCATGGAAAATGGCCTTCATTTGTGGCCACTTGGCCTGGCAGGCAGGGCAGTGCCAAGCCAGGAATCTACAAACTCTGCTGGATCCTTCCAGAACGAAAGCTGCCAGCAACTAGGACCCTGCAAGTCCTTAGAGCCCCAGATGCCACCTGTCATCTGACACCCAGAGCCTGGGCCAATGACTTCGTTTTCCCCATGGAAAATGGCCTCCATTTCTGGCCACTCGCCCTGACCAAGAGGGTGGTGCCCAGCAAGAAATTTGCAAGCTTTGCTGGATTGCTCCAAATCTAAAGCTGCCACTTGTTGTTGTTCTATTTCTCTAGAGTCCCATCATGCTGTTCTCAGATTGCTAAAGTCCATACCTCCTCGGTGTGTTCTTATGGCTGCAGATCTTCACAGCACAGACGCTTTCTTCTGCATGCTGTTCTTTCCCAGTTCAGGGCTCCTTCAAGGCTCTCCCTGAATGGCTACGCCGCCCCCTTTTATCCCAGTTCTCTTCAATGCTCACAGCTGCAGCCCATCAAGGACAACCAGGACCTGTGGGGCAAAGCCTCTAGACAGATATTCAAATAGAATCCATTTCCTCTACTCTAGCCAGTAAGTAGTACCCTACAAGTCCTCAGAACCCCAAAGGCCACCTTTCATCTGACACCCAGACCCTGGGGAAAGGACTTCTTTTTCCCATGGCAAATGGCCTCCCTTGGCAGCCACTCACCCTGGCAGAAAGTGGGAGCCTAGCTAGAATGATGCAATCGTTGCTGGATTTTTCCAAAAGAAAAGCTGGCAGCAACTAGGGCCCTGGAAGTACTTAGAGCCTCAAACGCCACCTTGAACATATTACTGAGACCCTGGGGAAAGGACATCTTTTTCCCATGGAAAATGGCCTTCATTTGTGGCCACTTGGCCTGGCAGGCAGGGCAGTGCCAAGCCAGGAATCTACAAACTCTGCTGGATCCTTCCAGAACGAAAGCTGCCAGCAACTAGGACCCTGCAAGTCCTTAGAGCCCCAGATGCCACCTGTCATCTGACACCCAGAGCCTGGGCCAATGACTTCGTTTTCCCCATGGAAAATGGCCTCCATTTCTGGCCACTCGCCCTGACCAAGAGGGTGGTGCCCAGCAAGAAATTTGCAAGCTTTGCTGGATTGCTCCAAATCTAAAGCTGCCACTTGTTGTTGTTCTATTTCTCTAGAGTCCCATCATGCTGTTCTCAGATTGCTAAAGTCCATACCTCCTCGGTGTGTTCTTATGGCTGCAGATCTTCACAGCACAGACGCTTTCTTCTGCATGCTGTTCTTTCCCAGTTCAGGGCTCCTTCAAGGCTCTCCCTGAATGGCTACGCCGCCCCCTTTTATCCCAGTTCTCTTCAATGCTCACAGCTGCAGCCCATCAAGGACAACCAGGACCTGTGGGGCAAAGCCTCTAGACAGATATTCAAATAGAATCCATTTCCTCTACTCTAGCCAGTAAGTAGTACCCTACAAGTCCTCAGAACCCCAAAGGCCACCTTTCATCTGACACCCAGACCCTGGGGAAAGGACTTCTTTTTCCCATGGCAAATGGCCTCCCTTGGCAGCCACTCACCCTGGCAGAAAGTGGGAGCCTAGCTAGAATGATGCAATCGTTGCTGGATTTTTCCAAAAGAAAAGCTGGCAGCAACTAGGGCCCTGGAAGTACTTAGAGCCTCAAACGCCACCTTGAACATATTCCTGAGACCCTGGGGAAAGGACTTCTTTTTCCCATGGAAAATGGCCTTCATTTGTGGCCACTTGGCCTGGCAGGCAGGGCAGTGCCAAGCCAGGAATCTACAAACTCTGCTGGATCCTTCCAGAACGAAAGCTGCCAGCAACTAGGACCCTGCAAGTCCTTAGAGCCCCAGACGCCACCTTTCATCTGACACCCAGAGCCTGGGCCAATGACTTCGTTTTCCCCATGGAAAATGGCCTCCATTTCTGGCCTCTCACCCTGACCAAGAGGGTGGTGCCCAGCAAGAAATTTGCAAGCTTTGCTGGATTGCTCCAAATCTAAAGCTGCCACTTGTTGTTGTTCTATTTCTCTAGAGTCCCATCATGCTGTTCTCAGATTGCTAAAGTCCATACCTCCTCGGTGTGTTCTTATGGCTGCAGATCTTCACAGCACAGACGCTTTCTTCTGCATGCTGTTCTTTCCCAGTTCAGGGCTCCTTCAAGGCTCTCCCTGAATGGCTACGCCGCCCCCTTTTATCCCAGTTCTCTTCAATGCTCACAGCTGCAGCCCATCAAGGACAACCAGGACCTGTGGGGCAAAGCCTCTAGACAGATATTCAAATAGAATCCATTTCCTCTACTCTAGCCAGTAAGTACTACCCTACAAGTCCTCAGAACCCCAAAGGCCACCTTTCATCTGACACCCAGACCCTGGGGAAAGGACTTCTTTTTCCCATGGCAAATGGCCTCCCTTGGCAGCCACTCACCCTGGCAGAAAGTGGGAGCCTAGCTAGAATGATGCAATCGTTGCTGGATTTTTCCAAAAGAAAAGCTGGCAGCAACTAGGGCCCTGGAAGTACTTAGAGCCTCAAACGCCACCTTGAACATATTACTGAGACCCTGGGGAAAGGACATCTTTTTCCCATGGAAAATGGCCTTCATTTGTGGCCACTTGGCCTGGCAGGCAGGGCAGTGCCAAGCCAGGAATCTACAAACTCTGCTGGATCCTTCCAGAACGAAAGCTGCCAGCAACTAGGACCCTGCAAGTCCTTAGAGCCCCAGATGCCACCTGTCATCTGACACCCAGAGCCTGGGCCAATGACTTCGTTTTCCCCATGGAAAATGGCCTCCATTTCTGGCCACTCGCCCTGACCAAGAGGGTGGTGCCCAGCAAGAAATTTGCAAGCTTTGCTGGATTGCTCCAAATCTAAAGCTGCCACTTGTTGTTGTTCTATTTCTCTAGAGTCCCATCATGCTGTTCTCAGATTGCTAAAGTCCATACCTCCTCGGTGTGTTCTTATGGCTGCAGATCTTCACAGCACAGACGCTTTCTTCTGCATGCTGTTCTTTCCCAGTTCAGGGCTCCTTCAAGGCTCTCCCTGAATGGCTACGCCGCCCCCTTTTATCCCAGTTCTCTTCAATGCTCACAGCTGCAGCCCATCAAGGACAACCAGGACCTGTGGGGCAAAGCCTCTAGACAGATATTCAAATAGAATCCATTTCCTCTACTCTAGCCAGTAAGTACTACCCTACAAGTCCTCAGAACCCCAAAGGCCACCTTTCATCTGACACCCAGACCCTGGGGAAAGGACTTCTTTTTCCCATGGCAAATGGCCTCCCTTGGCAGCCACTCACCCTGGCAGAAAGTGGGAGCCTAGCTAGAATGATGCAATCGTTGCTGGATTTTTCCAAAAGAAAAGCTGGCAGCAACTAGGGCCCTGGAAGTACTTAGAGCCTCAAACGCCACCTTGAACATATTACTGAGACCCTGGGGAAAGGACATCTTTTTCCCATGGAAAATGGCCTTCATTTGTGGCCACTTGGCCTGGCAGGCAGGGCAGTGCCAAGCCAGGAATCTACAAACTCTGCTGGATCCTTCCAAAACTAAAGCTGCCAGCAACTAGGACCCTGCAAGTCCTTAGAGCCCCAGATGCCACCTGTCATCTGACACCCAGAGCCTGGGCCAATGACTTCGTTTTCCCCATGGAAAATGGCCTCCATTTCTGGCCACTCGCCCTGACCAAGAGGGTGGTGCCCAGCAAGAAATTTGCAAGCTTTGCTGGATTGCTCCAAATCTAAAGCTGCCACTTGTTGTTGTTCTATTTCTCTAGAGTCCCATCATGCTGTTCTCAGATTGCTAAAGTCCATACCTCCTCGGTGTGTTCTTATGGCTGCAGATCTTCACAGCACAGACGCTTTCTTCTGCATGCTGTTCTTTCCCAGTTCAGGGCTCCTTCAAGGCTCTCCCTGAATGGCTACGCCGCCCCCTTTTATCCCAGTTCTCTTCAATGCTCACAGCTGCAGCCCATCAAGGACAACCAGGACCTGTGGGGCAAAGCCTCTAGACAGATATTCAAATAGAATCCATTTCCTCTACTCTAGCCAGTAAGTAGTACCCTACAAGTCCTCAGAACCCCAAAGGCCACCTTTCATCTGACACCCAGACCCTGGGGAAAGGACTTCTTTTTCCCATGGCAAATGGCCTCCCTTGGCAGCCACTCACCCTGGCAGAAAGTGGGAGCCTAGCTAGAATGATGCAATCGTTGCTGGATTTTTCCAAAAGAAAAGCTGGCAGCAACTAGGGCCCTGGAAGTACTTAGAGCCTCAAACGCCACCTTGAACATATTCCTGAGACCCTGGGGAAAGGACTTCTTTTTCCCATGGAAAATGGCCTTCATTTGTGGCCACTTGGCCTGGCAGGCAGGGCAGTGCCAAGCCAGGAATCTACAAACTCTGCTGGATCCTTCCAGAACGAAAGCTGCCAGCAACTAGGACCCTGCAAGTCCTTAGAGCCCCAGACGCCACCTTTCATCTGACACCCAGAGCCTGGGCCAATGACTTCGTTTTCCCCATGGAAAATGGCCTCCATTTCTGGCCTCTCACCCTGACCAAGAGGGTGGTGCCCAGCAAGAAATTTGCAAGCTTTGCTGGATTGCTCCAAATCTAAAGCTGCCACTTGTTGTTGTTCTATTTCTCTAGAGTCCCATCATGCTGTTCTCAGATTGCTAAAGTCCATACCTCCTCGGTGTGTTCTTATGGCTGCAGATCTTCACAGCACAGACGCTTTCTTCTGCATGCTGTTCTTTCCCAGTTCAGGGCTCCTTCAAGGCTCTCCCTGAATGGCTACGCCGCCCCCTTTTATCCCAGTTCTCTTCAATGCTCACAGCTGCAGCCCATCAAGGACAACCAGGACCTGTGGGGCAAAGCCTCTAGACAGATATTCAAATAGAATCCATTTCCTCTACTCTAGCCAGTAAGTACTACCCTACAAGTCCTCAGAACCCCAAAGGCCACCTTTCATCTGACACCCAGACCCTGGGGAAAGGACTTCTTTTTCCCATGGCAAATGGCCTCCCTTGGCAGCCACTCACCCTGGCAGAAAGTGGGAGCCTAGCTAGAATGATGCAATCGTTGCTGGATTTTTCCAAAAGAAAAGCTGGCAGCAACTAGGGCCCTGGAAGTACTTAGAGCCTCAAACGCCACCTTGAACATATTACTGAGACCCTGGGGAAAGGACATCTTTTTCCCATGGAAAATGGCCTTCATTTGTGGCCACTTGGCCTGGCAGGCAGGGCAGTGCCAAGCCAGGAATCTACAAACTGTGCTGGATCCTTCCAGAACGAAAGCTGCCAGCAACTAGGACCCTGCAAGTCCTTAGAGCCCCAGATGCCACCTGTCATCTGACACCCAGAGCCTGGGCCAATGACTTCGTTTTCCCCATGGAAAATGGCCTCCATTTCTGGCCACTCGCCCTGACCAAGAGGGTGGTGCCCAGCAAGAAATTTGCAAGCTTTGCTGGATTGCTCCAAATCTAAAGCTGCCACTTGTTGTTGTTCTATTTCTCTAGAGTCCCATCATGCTGTTCTCAGATTGCTAAAGTCCATACCTCCTCGGTGTGTTCTTATGGCTGCAGATCTTCACAGCACAGACGCTTTCTTCTGCATGCTGTTCTTTCCCAGTTCAGGGCTCCTTCAAGGCTCTCCCTGAATGGCTACGCCGCCCCCTTTTATCCCAGTTCTCTTCAATGCTCACAGCTGCAGCCCATCAAGGACAACCAGGACCTGTGGGGCAAAGCCTCTAGACAGATATTCAAATAGAATCCATTTCCTCTACTCTAGCCAGTAAGTACTACCCTACAAGTCCTCAGAACCCCAAAGGCCACCTTTCATCTGACACCCAGACCCTGGGGAAAGGACTTCTTTTTCCCATGGCAAATGGCCTCCCTTGGCAGCCACTCACCCTGGCAGAAAGTGGGAGCCTAGCTAGAATGATGCAATCGTTGCTGGATTTTTCCAAAAGAAAAGCTGGCAGCAACTAGGGCCCTGGAAGTACTTAGAGCCTCAAACGCCACCTTGAACATATTACTGAGACCCTGGGGAAAGGACATCTTTTTCCCATGGAAAATGGCCTTCATTTGTGGCCACTTGGCCTGGCAGGCAGGGCAGTGCCAAGCCAGGAATCTACAAACTCTGCTGGATCCTTCCAGAACGAAAGCTGCCAGCAACTAGGACCCTGCAAGTCCTTAGAGCCCCAGATGCCACCTGTCATCTGACACCCAGAGCCTGGGCCAATGACTTCGTTTTCCCCATGGAAAATGGCCTCCATTTCTGGCCTCTCGCCCTGACCAAGAGGGTGGTGCCCAGCAAGAAATTTGCAAGCTTTGCTGGATTGCTCCAAATCTAAAGCTACCACTTGTTGTTCTTCTATTTCTCTAGAGTCCCATCATGCTGTTCTCAGATTGCTAAAGTCCATACCTCCTCGGTGTGTTCTTATGGCTGCAGATCTTCACAGCACAGACGCTTTCTTCTGCATGCTGTTCTTTCCCAGTTCAGGGCTCCTTCAAGGCTCTCCCTGAATGGCTACGCCGCCCCCTTTTATCCCAGTTCTCTTCAATGCTCACAGCTGCAGCCCATCAAGGACAACCAGGACCTGTGGGGCAAAGCCTCTAGACAGATATTCAAATAGAATCCATTTCCTCTACTCTAGCCAGTAAGTACTACCCTACAAGTCCTCAGAACCCCAAAGGCCACCTTTCATCTGACACCCAGACCCTGGGGAAAGGACTTCTTTTTCCCATGGCAAATGGCCTCCCTTGGCAGCCACTCACCCTGGCAGAAAGTGGGAGCCTAGCTAGAATGATGCAATCGTTGCTGGATTTTTCCAAAAGAAAAGCTGGCAGCAACTAGGGCCCTGGAAGTATTTAGAGCCTCAAACGCAACCTTGAACATATTACTGAGACCCTGGGGAAAGGACATCTTTTTCCCATGGAAAATGGCCTTCATTTGTGGCCACTTGGCCTGGCAGGCAGGGCAGTGCCAAGCCAGGAATCTACAAACTCTGCTGGATCCTTCCAGAACGAAAGCTGCCAGCAACTAGGACCCTGCAAGTCCTTAGAGCCCCAGATGCCACCTGTCATCTGACACCCAGAGCCTGGGCCAATGACTTCGTTTTCCCCATGGAAAATGGCCTCCATTTCTGGCCACTCGCCCTGACCAAGAGGGTGGTGCCCAGCAAGAAATTTGCAAGCTTTGCTGGATTGCTCCAAATCTAAAGCTGCCACTTGTTGTTCTTCTATTTCTCTAGAGTCCCATCATGCTGTTCTCAGATTGCTAAAGTCCATACCTCCTCGGTGTGTTCTTATGGCTGCAGATCTTCACAGCACAGACGCTTTCTTCTGCATGCTGTTCTTTCCCAGTTCAGGGCTCCTTCAAGGCTCTCCCTGAATGGCTACGCCGCCCCCTTTTATCCCAGTTCTCTTCAATGCTCACAGCTGCAGCCCATCAAGGACAACCAGGACCTGTGGGGCAAAGCCTCTAGACAGATATTCAAATAGAATCCATTTCCTCTACTCTAGCCAGTAAGTACTACCCTACAAGTCCTCAGAACCCCAAAGGCCACCTTTCATCTGACACCCAGACCCTGGGGAAAGGACTTCTTTTTCCCATGGCAAATGGCCTCCCTTGGCAGCCACTCACCCTGGCAGAAAGTGGGAGCCTAGCTAGAATGATGCAATCGTTGCTGGATTTTTCCAAAAGAAAAGCTGGCAGCACCTAGGGCCCTGGAAGTACTTAGAGCCTCAAACGCCACCTTGAACATATTCCTGAGACCCTGGGGAAAGGACATCTTTTTCCCATGGAAAATGGCCTTCATTTGTGGCCACTTGGCCTGGCAGGCAGGGCAGTGCCAAGCCAGGAATCTACAAACTCTGCTGGATCCTTCCAGAACGAAAGCTGCCAGCAACTAGGACCCTGCAAGTCCTTAGAGCCCCAGATGCCACCTGTCATCTGACACCCAGAGCCTGGGCCAATGACTTCGTTTTCCCCATGGAAAATGGCCTCCATTTCTGGCCACTCGCCCTGACCAAGAGGGTGGTGCCCAGCAAGAAATTTGCAAGCTTTGCTGGATTGCTCCAAATCTAAAGCTGCCACTTGTTGTTGTTCTATTTCTCTAGAGTCCCATCATGCTGTTCTCAGATTGCTAAAGTCCATACCTCCTCGGTGTGTTCTTATGGCTGCAGATCTTCACAGCACAGACGCTTTCTTCTGCATGCTGTTCTTTCCCAGTTCAGGGCTCCTTCAAGGCTCTCCCTGAATGGCTACGCCGCCCCCTTTTATCCCAGTTCTCTTCAATGCTCACAGCTGCAGCCCATCAAGGACAACCAGGACCTGTGGGGCAAAGCCTCTAGACAGATATTCAAATAGAATCCATTTCCTCTACTCTAGCCAGTAAGTACTACCCTACAAGTCCTCAGAACCCCAAAGGCCACCTTTCATCTGACACCCAGACCCTGGGGAAAGGACTTCTTTTTCCCATGGCAAATGGCCTCCCTTGGCAGCCACTCACCCTGGCAGAAAGTGGGAGCCTAGCTAGAATGATGCAATCGTTGCTGGATTTTTCCAAAAGAAAAGCTGGCAGCAACTAGGGCCCTGGAAGTACTTAGAGCCTCAAACGCCACCTTGAACATATTACTGAGACCCTGGGGAAAGGACATCTTTTTCCCATGGAAAATGGCCTTCATTTGTGGCCACTTGGCCTGGCAGGCAGGGCAGTGCCAAGCCAGGAATCTACAAACTCTGCTGGATCCTTCCAGAACGAAAGCTGCCAGCAACTAGGACCCTGCAAGTCCTTAGAGCCCCAGATGCCACCTGTCATCTGACACCCAGAGCCTGGGCCAATGACTTCGTTTTCCCCATGGAAAATGGCCTCCATTTCTGGCCACTCGCCCTGACCAAGAGGGTGGTGCCCAGCAAGAAATTTGCAAGCTTTGCTGGATTGCTCCAAATCTAAAGCTGCCACTTGTTGTTGTTCTATTTCTCTAGAGTCCCATCATGCTGTTCTCAGATTGCTAAAGTCCATACCTCCTCGGTGTGTTCTTATGGCTGCAGATCTTCACAGCACAGACGCTTTCTTCTGCATGCTGTTCTTTCCCAGTTCAGGGCTCCTTCAAGGCTCTCCCTGAATGGCTACGCCGCCCCCTTTTATCCCAGTTCTCTTCAATGCTCACAGCTGCAGCCCATCAAGGACAACCAGGACCTGTGGGGCAAAGCCTCTAGACAGATATTCAAATAGAATCCATTTCCTCTACTCTAGCCAGTAAGTACTACCCTACAAGTCCTCAGAACCCCAAAGGCCACCTTTCATCTGACACCCAGACCCTGGGGAAAGGACTTCTTTTTCCCATGGCAAATGGCCTCCCTTGGCAGCCACTCACCCTGGCAGAAAGTGGGAGCCTAGCTAGAATGATGCAATCGTTGCTGGATTTTTCCAAAAGAAAAGCTGGCAGCAACTAGGGCCCTGGAAGTACTTAGAGCCTCAAACGCCACCTTGAACATATTACTGAGACCCTGGGGAAAGGACATCTTTTTCCCATGGAAAATGGCCTTCATTTGTGGCCACTTGGCCTGGCAGGCAGGGCAGTGCCAAGCCAGGAATCTACAAACTGTGCTGGATCCTTCCAGAACGAAAGCTGCCAGCAACTAGGACCCTGCAAGTCCTTAGAGCCCCAGATGCCACCTGTCATCTGACACCCAGAGCCTGGGCCAATGACTTCGTTTTCCCCATGGAAAATGGCCTCCATTTCTGGCCACTCGCCCTGACCAAGAGGGTGGTGCCCAGCAAGAAATTTGCAAGCTTTGCTGGATTGCTCCAAATCTAAAGCTGCCACTTGTTGTTCTTCTATTTCTCTAGAGTCCCATCATGCTGTTCTCAGATTGCTAAAGTCCATACCTCCTCGGTGTGTTCTTATGGCTGCAGATCTTCACAGCACAGACGCTTTCTTCTGCATGCTGTTCTTTCCCAGTTCAGGGCTCCTTCAAGGCTCTCCCTGAATGGCTACGCCGCCCCCTTTTATCCCAGTTCTCTTCAATGCTCACAGCTGCAGCCCATCAAGGACAACCAGGACCTGTGGGGCAAAGCCTCTAGACAGATATTCAAATAGAATCCATTTCCTCTACTCTAGCCAGTAAGTACTACCCTACAAGTCCTCAGAACCCCAAAGGCCACCTTTCATCTGACACCCAGACCCTGGGGAAAGGACTTCTTTTTCCCATGGCAAATGGCCTCCCTTGGCAGCCACTCACCCTGGCAGAAAGTGGGAGCCTAGCTAGAATGATGCAATCGTTGCTGGATTTTTCCAAAAGAAAAGCTGGCAGCAACTAGGGCCCTGGAAGTACTTAGAGCCTCAAACGCCACCTTGAACATATTACTGAGACCCTGGGGAAAGGACATCTTTTTCCCATGGAAAATGGCCTTCATTTGTGGCCACTTGGCCTGGCAGGCAGGGCAGTGCCAAGCCAGGAATCTACAAACTCTGCTGGATCCTTCCAGAACGAAAGCTGCCAGCAACTAGGACCCTGCAAGTCCTTAGAGCCCCAGATGCCACCTGTCATCTGACACCCAGAGCCTGGGCCAATGACTTCGTTTTCCCCATGGAAAATGGCCTCCATTTCTGGCCACTCGCCCTGACCAAGAGGGTGGTGCCCAGCAAGAAATTTGCAAGCTTTGCTGGATTGCTCCAAATCTAAAGCTGCCACTTGTTGTTGTTCTATTTCTCTAGAGTCCCATCATGCTGTTCTCAGATTGCTAAAGTCCATACCTCCTCGGTGTGTTCTTATGGCTGCAGATCTTCACAGCACAGACGCTTTCTTCTGCATGCTGTTCTTTCCCAGTTCAGGGCTCCTTCAAGGCTCTCCCTGAATGGCTACGCCGCCCCCTTTTATCCCAGTTCTCTTCAATGCTCACAGCTGCAGCCCATCAAGGACAACCAGGACCTGTGGGGCAAAGCCTCTAGACAGATATTCAAATAGAATCCATTTCCTCTACTCTAGCCAGTAAGTACTACCCTACAAGTCCTCAGAACCCCAAAGGCCACCTTTCATCTGACACCCAGACCCTGGGGAAAGGACTTCTTTTTCCCATGGCAAATGGCCTCCCTTGGCAGCCACTCACCCTGGCAGAAAGTGGGAGCCTAGCTAGAATGATGCAATCGTTGCTGGATTTTTCCAAAAGAAAAGCTGGCAGCAACTAGGGCCCTGGAAGTACTTAGAGCCTCAAACGCCACCTTGAACATATTCCTGAGACCCTGGGGAAAGGACTTCTTTTTCCCATGGAAAATGGCCTTCATTTGTGGCCACTTGGCCTGGCAGGCAGGGCAGTGCCAAGCCAGGAATCTACAAACTCTGCTGGATCCTTCCAGAACGAAAGCTGCCAGCAACTAGGACCCTGCAAGTCCTTAGAGCCCCAGACACCACCTTTCATCTGACACCCAGAGCCTGGGCCAATGACTTCGTTTTCCCCATGGAAAATGGCCTCCATTTCTGGCCTCTCACCCTGACCAAGAGGGTGGTGCCCAGCAAGAAATTTGCAAGCTTTGCTGGATTGCTCCAAATCTAAAGCTGCCACTTGTTGTTGTTCTATTTCTCTAGAGTCCCATCATGCTGTTCTCAGATTGCTAAAGTCCATACCTCCTCGGTGTGTTCTTATGGCTGCAGATCTTCACAGCACAGACGCTTTCTTCTGCATGCTGTTCTTTCCCAGTTCAGGGCTCCTTCAAGGCTCTCCCTGAATGGCTACGCCGCCCCCTTTTATCCCAGTTCTCTTCAATGCTCACAGCTGCAGCCCATCAAGGACAACCAGGACCTGTGGGGCAAAGCCTCTAGACAGATATTCAAATAGAATCCATTTCCTCTACTCTAGCCAGTAAGTACTACCCTACAAGTCCTCAGAACCCCAAAGGCCACCTTTCATCTGACACCCAGACCCTGGGGAAAGGACTTCTTTTTCCCATGGCAAATGGCCTCCCTTGGCAGCCACTCACCCTGGCAGAAAGTGGGAGCCTAGCTAGAATGATGCAATCGTTGCTGGATTTTTCCAAAAGAAAAGCTGGCAGCAACTAGGGCCCTGGAAGTACTTAGAGCCTCAAACGCCACCTTGAACATATTCCTGAGACCCTGGGGAAAGGACTTCTTTTTCCCATGGAAAATGGCCTTCATTTGTGGCCACTTGGCCTGGCAGGCAGGGCAGTGCCAAGCCAGGAATCTACAAACTCTGCTGGATCCTTCCAGAACGAAAGCTGCCAGCAACTAGGACCCTGCAAGTCCTTAGAGCCCCAGACGCCACCTTTCATCTGACACCCAGAGCCTGGGCCAATGACTTCGTTTTCCCCATGGAAAATGGCCTCCATTTCTGGCCTCTCACCCTGACCAAGAGGGTGGTGCCCAGCAAGAAATTTGCAAGCTTTGCTGGATTGCTCCAAATCTAAAGCTGCCACTTGTTGTTGTTCTATTTCTCTAGAGTCCCATCATGCTGTTCTCAGATTGCTAAAGTCCATACCTCCTCGGTGTGTTCTTATGGCTGCAGATCTTCACAGCACAGACGCTTTCTTCTGCATGCTGTTCTTTCCCAGTTCAGGGCTCCTTCAAGGCTCTCCCTGAATGGCTACGCCGCCCCCTTTTATCCCAGTTCTCTTCAATGCTCACAGCTGCAGCCCATCAAGGACAACCAGGACCTGTGGGGCAAAGCCTCTAGACAGATATTCAAATAGAATCCATTTCCTCTACTCTAGCCAGTAAGTACTACCCTACAAGTCCTCAGAACCCCAAAGGCCACCTTTCATCTGACACCCAGACCCTGGGGAAAGGACTTCTTTTTCCCATGGCAAATGGCCTCCCTTGGCAGCCACTCACCCTGGCAGAAAGTGGGAGCCTAGCTAGAATGATGCAATCGTTGCTGGATTTTTCCAAAAGAAAAGCTGGCAGCAACTAGGGCCCTGGAAGTATTTAGAGCCTCAAACGCAACCTTGAACATATTACTGAGACCCTGGGGAAAGGACATCTTTTTCCCATGGAAAATGGCCTTCATTTGTGGCCACTTGGCCTGGCAGGCAGGGCAGTGCCAAGCCAGGAATCTACAAACTCTGCTGGATCCTTCCAGAACGAAAGCTGCCAGCAACTAGGACCCTGCAAGTCCTTAGAGCCCCAGATGCCACCTGTCATCTGACACCCAGAGCCTGGGCCAATGACTTCGTTTTCCCCATGGAAAATGGCCTCCATTTCTGGCCACTCGCCCTGACCAAGAGGGTGGTGCCCAGCAAGAAATTTGCAAGCTTTGCTGGATTGCTCCAAATCTAAAGCTGCCACTTGTTGTTCTTCTATTTCTCTAGAGTCCCATCATGCTGTTCTCAGATTGCTAAAGTCCATACCTCCTCGGTGTGTTCTTATGGCTGCAGATCTTCACAGCACAGACGCTTTCTTCTGCATGCTGTTCTTTCCCAGTTCAGGGCTCCTTCAAGGCTCTCCCTGAATGGCTACGCCGCCCCCTTTTATCCCAGTTCTCTTCAATGCTCACAGCTGCAGCCCATCAAGGACAACCAGGACCTGTGGGGCAAAGCCTCTAGACAGATATTCAAATAGAATCCATTTCCTCTACTCTAGCCAGTAAGTACTACCCTACAAGTCCTCAGAACCCCAAAGGCCACCTTTCATCTGACACCCAGACCCTGGGGAAAGGACTTCTTTTTCCCATGGCAAATGGCCTCCCTTGGCAGCCACTCACCCTGGCAGAAAGTGGGAGCCTAGCTAGAATGATGCAATCGTTGCTGGATTTTTCCAAAAGAAAAGCTGGCAGCACCTAGGGCCCTGGAAGTACTTAGAGCCTCAAACGCCACCTTGAACATATTACTGAGACCCTGGGGAAAGGACATCTTTTTCCCATGGAAAATGGCCTTCATTTGTGGCCACTTGGCCTGGCAGGCAGGGCAGTGCCAAGCCAGGAATCTACAAACTCTGCTGGATCCTTCCAGAACGAAAGCTGCCAGCAACTAGGACCCTGCAAGTCCTTAGAGCCCCAGATGCCACCTGTCATCTGACACCCAGAGCCTGGGCCAATGACTTCGTTTTCCCCATGGAAAATGGCCTCCATTTCTGGCCACTCGCCCTGACCAAGAGGGTGGTGCCCAGCAAGAAATTTGCAAGCTTTGCTGGATTGCTCCAAATCTAAAGCTGCCACTTGTTGTTGTTCTATTTCTCTAGAGTCCCATCATGCTGTTCTCAGATTGCTAAAGTCCATACCTCCTCGGTGTGTTCTTATGGCTGCAGATCTTCACAGCACAGACGCTTTCTTCTGCATGCTGTTCTTTCCCAGTTCAGGGCTCCTTCAAGGCTCTCCCTGAATGGCTACGCCGCCCCCTTTTATCCCAGTTCTCTTCAATGCTCACAGCTGCAGCCCATCAAGGACAACCAGGACCTGTGGGGCAAAGCCTCTAGACAGATATTCAAATAGAATCCATTTCCTCTACTCTAGCCAGTAAGTACTACCCTACAAGTCCTCAGAACCCCAAAGGCCACCTTTCATCTGACACCCAGACCCTGGGGAAAGGACTTCTTTTTCCCATGGCAAATGGCCTCCCTTGGCAGCCACTCACCCTGGCAGAAAGTGGGAGCCTAGCTAGAATGATGCAATCGTTGCTGGATTTTTCCAAAAGAAAAGCTGGCAGCACCTAGGGCCCTGGAAGTACTTAGAGCCTCAAACGCCACCTTGAACATATTACTGAGACCCTGGGGAAAGGACTTCTTTTTCCCATGGAAAATGGCCTTCATTTGTGGCCACTTGGCCTGGCAGGCAGGGCAGTGCCAAGCCAGGAATCTACAAACTCTGCTGGATCCTTCCAGAACGAAAGCTGCCAGCAACTAGGACCCTGCAAGTCCTTAGAGCCCCAGATGCCACCTGTCATCTGACACCCAGAGCCTGGGCCAATGACTTCGTTTTCCCCATGGAAAATGGCCTCCATTTCTGGCCACTCGCCCTGACCAAGAGGGTGGTGCCCAGCAAGAAATTTGCAAGCTTTGCTGGATTGCTCCAAATCTAAAGCTGCCACTTGTTGTTGTTCTATTTCTCTAGAGTCCCATCATGCTGTTCTCAGATTGCTAAAGTCCATACCTCCTCGGTGTGTTCTTATGGCTGCAGATCTTCACAGCACAGACGCTTTCTTCTGCATGCTGTTCTTTCCCAGTTCAGGGCTCCTTCAAGGCTCTCCCTGAATGGCTACGCCGCCCCCTTTTATCCCAGTTCTCTTCAATGCTCACAGCTGCAGCCCATCAAGGACAACCAGGACCTGTGGGGCAAAGCCTCTAGACAGATATTCAAATAGAATCCATTTCCTCTACTCTAGCCAGTAAGTACTACCCTACAAGTCCTCAGAACCCCAAAGGCCACCTTTCATCTGACACCCAGACCCTGGGGAAAGGACTTCTTTTTCCCATGGCAAATGGCCTCCCTTGGCAGCCACTCACCCTGGCAGAAAGTGGGAGCCTAGCTAGAATGATGCAATCGTTGCTGGATTTTTCCAAAAGAAAAGCTGGCAGCAACTAGGGCCCTGGAAGTACTTAGAGCCTCAAACGCCACCTTGAACATATTACTGAGACCCTGGGGAAAGGACATCTTTTTCCCATGGAAAATGGCCTTCATTTGTGGCCACTTGGCCTGGCAGGCAGGGCAGTGCCAAGCCAGGAATCTACAAACTCTGCTGGATCCTTCCAGAACGAAAGCTGCCAGCAACTAGGACCCTGCAAGTCCTTAGAGCCCCAGATGCCACCTTTCATCTGACACCCAGAGCCTGGGCCAATGACTTCGTTTTCCCCATGGAAAATGGCCTCCATTTCTGGCCACTCGCCCTGACCAAGAGGGTGGTGCCCAGCAAGAAATTTGCAAGCTTTGCTGGATTGCTCCAAATCTAAAGCTGCCACTTGTTGTTGTTCTATTTCTCTAGAGTCCCATCATGCTGTTCTCAGATTGCTAAAGTCCATACCTCCTCGGTGTGTTCTTATGGCTGCAGATCTTCACAGCACAGACGCTTTCTTCTGCATGCTGTTCTTTCCCAGTTCAGGGCTCCTTCAAGGCTCTCCCTGAATGGCTACGCCGCCCCCTTTTATCCCAGTTCTCTTCAATGCTCACAGCTGCAGCCCATCAAGGACAACCAGGACCTGTGGGGCAAAGCCTCTAGACAGATATTCAAATAGAATCAATTTCCTCTACTCTAGCCAGTAAGTAGTACCCTACAAGTCCTCAGAACCCCAAAGGCCACCTTTCATCTGACACCCAGACCCTGGGGAAAGGACTTCTTTTTCCCATGGCAAATGGCCTCCCTTGGCAGCCACTCACCCTGGCAGAAAGTGGGAGCCTAGCTAGAATGATGCAATCGTTGCTGGATTTTTCCAAAAGAAAAGCTGGCAGCAACTAGGGCCCTGGAAGTACTTAGAGCCTCAAACGCCACCTTGAACATATTCCTGAGACCCTGGGGAAAGGACTTCTTTTTCCCATGGAAAATGGCCTTCATTTGTGGCCACTTGGCCTGGCAGGCAGGGCAGTGCCAAGCCAGGAATCTACAAACTCTGCTGGATCCTTCCAGAACGAAAGCTGCCAGCAACTAGGACCCTGCAAGTCCTTAGAGCCCCAGATGCCACCTGTCATCTGACACCCAGAGCCTGGGCCAATGACTTCGTTTTCCCCATGGAAAATGGCCTCCATTTCTGGCCACTCGCCCTGACCAAGAGGGTGGTGCCCAGCAAGAAATTTGCAAGCTTTGCTGGATTGCTCCAAATCTAAAGCTGCCACTTGTTGTTGTTCTATTTCTCTAGAGTCCCATCATGCTGTTCTCAGATTGCTAAAGTCCATACCTCCTCGGTGTGTTCTTATGGCTGCAGATCTTCACAGCACAGACGCTTTCTTCTGCATGCTGTTCTTTCCCAGTTCAGGGCTCCTTCAAGGCTCTCCCTGAATGGCTACGCCGCCCCCTTTTATCCCAGTTCTCTTCAATGCTCACAGCTGCAGCCCATCAAGGACAACCAGGACCTGTGGGGCAAAGCCTCTAGACAGATATTCAAATAGAATCCATTTCCTCTACTCTAGCCAGTAAGTACTACCCTACAAGTCCTCAGAACCCCAAAGGCCACCTTTCATCTGACACCCAGACCCTGGGGAAAGGACTTCTTTTTCCCATGGCAAATGGCCTCCCTTGGCAGCCACTCACCCTGGCAGAAAGTGGGAGCCTAGCTAGAATGATGCAATCGTTGCTGGATTTTTCCAAAAGAAAAGCTGGCAGCAACTAGGGCCCTGGAAGTACTTAGAGCCTCAAACGCCACCTTGAACATATTCCTGAGACCCTGGGGAAAGGACTTCTTTTTCCCATGGAAAATGGCCTTCATTTGTGGCCACTTGGCCTGGCAGGCAGGGCAGTGCCAAGCCAGGAATCTACAAACTCTGCTGGATCCTTCCAGAACGAAAGCTGCCAGCAACTAGGACCCTGCAAGTCCTTAGAGCCCCAGACGCCACCTTTCATCTGACACCCAGAGCCTGGGCCAATGACTTCGTTTTCCCCATGGAAAATGGCCTCCATTTCTGGCCTCTCACCCTGACCAAGAGGGTGGTGCCCAGCAAGAAATTTGCAAGCTTTGCTGGATTGCTCCAAATCTAAAGCTGCCACTTGTTGTTGTTCTATTTCTCTAGAGTCCCATCATGCTGTTCTCAGATTGCTAAAGTCCATACCTCCTCGGTGTGTTCTTATGGCTGCAGATCTTCACAGCACAGACGCTTTCTTCTGCATGCTGTTCTTTCCCAGTTCAGGGCTCCTTCAAGGCTCTCCCTGAATGGCTACGCCGCCCCCTTTTATCCCAGTTCTCTTCAATGCTCACAGCTGCAGCCCATCAAGGACAACCAGGACCTGTGGGGCAAAGCCTCTAGACAGATATTCAAATAGAATCCATTTCCTCTACTCTAGCCAGTAAGTAGTACCCTACAAGTCCTCAGAACCCCAAAGGCCACCTTTCATCTGACACCCAGACCCTGGGGAAAGGACTTCTTTTTCCCATGGCAAATGGCCTCCCTTGGCAGCCACTCACCCTGGCAGAAAGTGGGAGCCTAGCTAGAATGATGCAATCGTTGCTGGATTTTTCCAAAAGAAAAGCTGGCAGCAACTAGGGCCCTGGAAGTACTTAGAGCCTCAAACGCCACCTTGAACATATTACTGAGACCCTGGGGAAAGGACATCTTTTTCCCATGGAAAATGGCCTTCATTTGTGGCCACTTGGCCTGGCAGGCAGGGCAGTGCCAAGCCAGGAATCTACAAACTCTGCTGGATCCTTCCAAAACTAAAGCTGCCAGCAACTAGGACCCTGCAAGTCCTTAGAGCCCCAGATGCCACCTGTCATCTGACACCCAGAGCCTGGGCCAATGACTTCGTTTTCCCCATGGAAAATGGCCTCCATTTCTGGCCACTCGCCCTGACCAAGAGGGTGGTGCCCAGCAAGAAATTTGCAAGCTTTGCTGGATTGCTCCAAATCTAAAGCTGCCACTTGTTGTTGTTCTATTTCTCTAGAGTCCCATCATGCTGTTCTCAGATTGCTAAAGTCCATACCTCCTCGGTGTGTTCTTATGGCTGCAGATCTTCACAGCACAGACGCTTTCTTCTGCATGCTGTTCTTTCCCAGTTCAGGGCTCCTTCAAGGCTCTCCCTGAATGGCTACGCCGCCCCCTTTTATCCCAGTTCTCTTCAATGCTCACAGCTGCAGCCCATCAAGGACAACCAGGACCTGTGGGGCAAAGCCTCTAGACAGATATTCAAATAGAATCCATTTCCTCTACTCTAGCCAGTAAGTACTACCCTACAAGTCCTCAGAACCCCAAAGGCCACCTTTCATCTGACACCCAGACCCTGGGGAAAGGACTTCTTTTTCCCATGGCAAATGGCCTCCCTTGGCAGCCACTCACCCTGGCAGAAAGTGGGAGCCTAGCTAGAATGATGCAATCGTTGCTGGATTTTTCCAAAAGAAAAGCTGGCAGCAACTAGGGCCCTGGAAGTACTTAGAGCCTCAAACGCCACCTTGAACATATTACTGAGACCCTGGGGAAAGGACATCTTTTTCCCATGGAAAATGGCCTTCATTTGTGGCCACTTGGCCTGGCAGGCAGGGCAGTGCCAAGCCAGGAATCTACAAACTCTGCTGGATCCTTCCAGAACGAAAGCTGCCAGCAACTAGGACCCTGCAAGTCCTTAGAGCCCCAGATGCCACCTGTCATCTGACACCCAGAGCCTGGGCCAATGACTTCGTTTTCCCCATGGAAAATGGCCTCCATTTCTGGCCACTCGCCCTGACCAAGAGGGTGGTGCCCAGCAAGAAATTTGCAAGCTTTGCTGGATTGCTCCAAATCTAAAGCTGCCACTTGTTGTTGTTCTATTTCTCTAGAGTCCCATCATGCTGTTCTCAGATTGCTAAAGTCCATACCTCCTCGGTGTGTTCTTATGGCTGCAGATCTTCACAGCACAGACGCTTTCTTCTGCATGCTGTTCTTTCCCAGTTCAGGGCTCCTTCAAGGCTCTCCCTGAATGGCTACGCCGCCCCCTTTTATCCCAGTTCTCTTCAATGCTCACAGCTGCAGCCCATCAAGGACAACCAGGACCTGTGGGGCAAAGCCTCTAGACAGATATTCAAATAGAATCCATTTCCTCTACTCTAGCCAGTAAGTAGTACCCTACAAGTCCTCAGAACCCCAAAGGCCACCTTTCATCTGACACCCAGACCCTGGGGAAAGGACTTCTTTTTCCCATGGCAAATGGCCTCCCTTGGCAGCCACTCACCCTGGCAGAAAGTGGGAGCCTAGCTAGAATGATGCAATCGTTGCTGGATTTTTCCAAAAGAAAAGCTGGCAGCACCTAGGGCCCTGGAAGTACTTAGAGCCTCAAACGCCACCTTGAACATATTACTGAGACCCTGGGGAAAGGACATCTTTTTCCCATGGAAAATGGCCTTCATTTGTGGCCACTTGGCCTGGCAGGCAGGGCAGTGCCAAGCCAGGAATCTACAAACTCTGCTGGATCCTTCCAGAACGAAAGCTGCCAGCAACTAGGACCCTGCAAGTCCTTAGAGCCCCAGATGCCACCTGTCATCTGACACCCAGAGCCTGGGCCAATGACTTCGTTTTCCCCATGGAAAATGGCCTCCATTTCTGGCCACTCGCCCTGACCAAGAGGGTGGTGCCCAGCAAGAAATTTGCAAGCTTTGCTGGATTGCTCCAAATCTAAAGCTGCCACTTGTTGTTGTTCTATTTCTCTAGAGTCCCATCATGCTGTTCTCAGATTGCTAAAGTCCATACCTCCTCGGTGTGTTCTTATGGCTGCAGATCTTCACAGCACAGACGCTTTCTTCTGCATGCTGTTCTTTCCCAGTTCAGGGCTCCTTCAAGGCTCTCCCTGAATGGCTACGCCGCCCCCTTTTATCCCAGTTCTCTTCAATGCTCACAGCTGCAGCCCATCAAGGACAACCAGGACCTGTGGGGCAAAGCCTCTAGACAGATATTCAAATAGAATCCATTTCCTCTACTCTAGCCAGTAAGTACTACCCTACAAGTCCTCAGAACCCCAAAGGCCACCTTTCATCTGACACCCAGACCCTGGGGAAAGGACTTCTTTTTCCCATGGCAAATGGCCTCCCTTGGCAGCCACTCACCCTGGCAGAAAGTGGGAGCCTAGCTAGAATGATGCAATCGTTGCTGGATTTTTCCAAAAGAAAAGCTGGCAGCAACTAGGGCCCTGGAAGTACTTAGAGCCTCAAACGCCACCTTGAACATATTACTGAGACCCTGGGGAAAGGACATCTTTTTCCCATGGAAAATGGCCTTCATTTGTGGCCACTTGGCCTGGCAGGCAGGGCAGTGCCAAGCCAGGAATCTACAAACTCTGCTGGATCCTTCCAGAACGAAAGCTGCCAGCAACTAGGACCCTGCAAGTCCTTAGAGCCCCAGATGCCACCTTTCATCTGACACCCAGAGCCTGGGCCAATGACTTCGTTTTCCCCATGGAAAATGGCCTCCATTTCTGGCCACTCGCCCTGACCAAGAGGGTGGTGCCCAGCAAGAAATTTGCAAGCTTTGCTGGATTGCTCCAAATCTAAAGCTGCCACTTGTTGTTCTTCTATTTCTCTAGAGTCCCATCATGCTGTTCTCAGATTGCTAAAGTCCATACCTCCTCGGTGTGTTCTTATGGCTGCAGATCTTCACAGCACAGACGCTTTCTTCTGCATGCTGTTCTTTCCCAGTTCAGGGCTCCTTCAAGGCTCTCCCTGAATGGCTACGCCGCCCCCTTTTATCCCAGTTCTCTTCAATGCTCACAGCTGCAGCCCATCAAGGACAACCAGGACCTGTGGGGCAAAGCCTCTAGACAGATATTCAAATAGAATCCATTTCCTCTACTCTAGCCAGTAAGTACTACCCTACAAGTCCTCAGAACCCCAAAGGCCACCTTTCATCTGACACCCAGACCCTGGGGAAAGGACTTCTTTTTCCCATGGCAAATGGCCTCCCTTGGCAGCCACTCACCCTGGCAGAAAGTGGGAGCCTAGCTAGAATGATGCAATCGTTGCTGGATTTTTCCAAAAGAAAAGCTGGCAGCAACTAGGGCCCTGGAAGTACTTAGAGCCTCAAACGCCACCTTGAACATATTACTGAGACCCTGGGGAAAGGACTTCTTTTTCCCATGGAAAATGGCCTTCATTTGTGGCCACTTGGCCTGGCAGGCAGGGCAGTGCCAAGCCAGGAATCTACAAACTCTGCTGGATCCTTCCAGAACGAAAGCTGCCAGCAACTAGGACCCTGCAAGTCCTTAGAGCCCCAGATGCCACCTGTCATCTGACACCCAGAGCCTGGGCCAATGACTTCGTTTTCCCCATGGAAAATGGCCTCCATTTCTGGCCACTCGCCCTGACCAAGAGGGTGGTGCCCAGCAAGAAATTTGCAAGCTTTGCTGGATTGCTCCAAATCTAAAGCTGCCACTTGTTGTTGTTCTATTTCTCTAGAGTCCCATCATGCTGTTCTCAGATTGCTAAAGTCCATACCTCCTCGGTGTGTTCTTATGGCTGCAGATCTTCACAGCACAGACGCTTTCTTCTGCATGCTGTTCTTTCCCAGTTCAGGGCTCCTTCAAGGCTCTCCCTGAATGGCTACGCCGCCCCCTTTTATCCCAGTTCTCTTCAATGCTCACAGCTGCAGCCCATCAAGGACAACCAGGACCTGTGGGGCAAAGCCTCTAGACAGATATTCAAATAGAATCCATTTCCTCTACTCTAGCCAGTAAGTACTACCCTACAAGTCCTCAGAACCCCAAAGGCCACCTTTCATCTGACACCCAGACCCTGGGGAAAGGACTTCTTTTTCCCATGGCAAATGGCCTCCCTTGGCAGCCACTCACCCTGGCAGAAAGTGGGAGCCTAGCTAGAATGATGCAATCGTTGCTGGATTTTTCCAAAAGAAAAGCTGGCAGCAACTAGGGCCCTGGAAGTACTTAGAGCCTCAAACGCCACCTTGAACATATTCCTGAGACCCTGGGGAAAGGACTTATTTTTCCCATGGAAAATGGCCTTCATTTGTGGCCACTTGGCCTGGCAGGCAGGGCAGTGCCAAGCCAGGAATCTACAAACTCTGCTGGATCCTTCCAGAACGAAAGCTGCCAGCAACTAGGACCCTGCAAGTCCTTAGAGCCCCAGACGCCACCTTTCATCTGACACCCAGAGCCTGGGCCAATGACTTCGTTTTCCCCATGGAAAATGGCCTCCATTTCTGGCCTCTCACCCTGACCAAGAGGGTGGTGCCCAGCAAGAAATTTGCAAGCTTTGCTGGATTGCTCCAAATCTAAAGCTGCCACTTGTTGTTGTTCTATTTCTCTAGAGTCCCATCATGCTGTTCTCAGATTGCTAAAGTCCATACCTCCTCGGTGTGTTCTTATGGCTGCAGATCTTCACAGCACAGACGCTTTCTTCTGCATGCTGTTCTTCCCAGTTCAGGGCTCCTTCAAGGCTCTCCCTGAATGGCTACGCCGCCCCCTTTTATCCCAGTTCTCTTCAATGCTCACAGCTGCAGCCCATCAAGGACAACCAGGACCTGTGGGCAAAGCCTCTAGACAGATATTCAAATAGAATCCATTTCCTCTACTCTAGCCAGTAAGTAGTACCCTACAAGTCCTCAGAACCCCAAAGGCCACCTTTCATCTGACACCCAGACCCTGGGAAAGGACTTCTTTTTCCCATGGCAAATGGCCTCCCTTGCAGCCACTCACCCTGGCAGAAAGTGGAGCCTAGCTAGAATGATGCAATCGTTGCTGGATTTTTCCAAAAGAAAAGCTGGCAGCAACTAGGGCCCTGGAAGTACTTAGAGCCTCAAACGCCACCTTGACATATTACTGAGACCCTGGGGAAAGGACAATCTTTTCCCATGGAAAATGGCCTTCATTTGTGGCCACTTGGCCTGGCAGGCAGGGCAGTGCCAAGCCAGGAATCTACAAACTCTGCTGGATCCTTCAAAACTAAAGCTGCCAGCAACTAGGACCCTGCAAGTCCTTAGAGCCCCAGATGCCACCTGTCATCTGACACCCAGAGCCTGGGCCAATTGACTTCGTTTTCCCCATGGAAAAATGGCCTCCATTTCTGGCCACTCGCCCTGACCTAAGAGGGTGGTGCCCAGCAAGAAATTTGCAAGCTTTGCTGGATTGCTCCAAATCTAAAGCTGCCACTTGTTGTTGTTCTATTTCTCTAGAGTCCCATCATGCTGTTCTCAGATTGCTAAAGTCCATACCTCCTCGTGTGTTCTTATGGCTGCAGATCTTCACAGCACAGACGCTTTCTTCTGCATGCTGTTCTTTCCCAGTTCAGGGCTCCTTCAAGGCTCTCCCTGAATGGCTACGCCGCCCCCCTTTTATCCCAGTTCTCTTCAATGCTCACAGCTGCAGCCCATCAAGGACAACCAGGACCTGTGGGGCAAAGCCTCTAGACAGATATTCAAATAGAATCCATTTCCTCTACTCTAGCCAGTAAGTACTACCCTACAAGTCCTCAGAACCCCAAAGGCCACCTTTCATCTGACACCCAGACCCTGGGAAAGGACTTCTTTTTCCCATGGCAAATGGCCTCCCTTGGCAGCCACTCACCCTGGCAGAAAGTGGGAGCCTAGCTAGAATGATGCAATCGTTGCTGGATTTTTCCAAAAGAAAAGCTGGCAGCAACTAGGGCCCTGGAAGTACTTAGAGCCTCAAACGCCACCTTGAACATATTACTGAGACCCTGGGGAAAGGACATCTTTTTCCCATGGAAAATGGCCTTCATTTTGTGGCCACTTGGCCTGGCAGGCAGGGCAGTGCCAAGCCAGGAATCTACAAACTCTGCTGGATCCTTCCAGAACGAAAGCTGCCAGCAACTAGGACCCTGCAAGTCCTTAGAGCCCCAGATGCCACCTGTCATCTGACACCCAGAGCCTGGGCAATGACTTCGTTTTCCCCATGGAAAATGGCCTCCATTTCTGGCCACTCGCCCTGACCAAGAGGGTGGTGCCCAGCAAGAAATTTGCAAGCTTTGCTGGATTGCTCCAAATCTAAAGCTGCCACTTGTTGTTGTTCTATTTCTCTAGAGTCCCATCATGCTGTTCTCAGATTGCTAAAGTCCATACCTCCTCGGTGTGTTCTTATGGCTGCAGATCTTCACAGCACAGACGCTTTCTTCTGCATGCTGTTCTTTCCCAGTTCAGGGCTCCTCAAGGCTCTCCCTGAATGGCTACGCCGCCCCCTTTTATCCCAGTTCTCTTCAATGCTCACAGCTGCAGCCCATCAAGGACAACCAGGACCTGTGGGGCAAAGCCTCTAGACAGATATTCAAATAGAAATCCAATTCCTCTACTCTAGCCAGTAAGTACTACCCTACAAGTCCTCAGAACCCCAAAGCCACCTTTCATCTGACACCCAGACCCTGGGAAAGGACTTCTTTTTCCCATGGCAAATGGCCTCCTTGGCAGCCACTCACCCTGGCAGAAAGTGGGAGCCTAGCTAGAATGATGCAATCGTTGCTGGATTTTTCCAAAGATTTTTTCCAAAAGAAAAGCTGGCAGCAACTAGGGCCCTGGAAGTACTTAGAGCCTCAAACGCCACCTTGAACATATTACTGAGACCCTGGGGAAAGGACATCTTTTTCCCATGGAAAATGGCCTTCATTTGTGGCCACTTGGCCTGGCAGGCAGGGCAGTGCCAAGCCAGGAATCTACAAACTCTGCTGGATCCTTCCAGAACGAAAGCTGCCAGCAACTAGGACCCTGCAAGTCCTTAGAGCCCCAGATGCCACCTGTCATCTGACACCCAGAGCCTGGGCCAATGACTTCGTTTTCCCCATGGAAAATGGCCTCCATTTCTGGCCACTCGCCCTGACCAAGAGGGTGGTGCCCAGCAAGAAATTTGCAAGCTTTGCTGGATTGCTCCAAATCTAAAGCTGCCACTTGTTGTTCTTCTATTTCTCTAGAGTCCCATCATGCTGTTCTCAGATTGCTAAAGTCCATACCTCCTCGGTGTGTTCTTATGGCTGCAGATCTTCACAGCACAGACGCTTTCTTCTGCATGCTGTTCTTTCCCAGTTCAGGGCTCCTTCAAGGCTCTCCTGAATGGCTACGCCGCCCCCTTTTATCCAGTTCTCTTCAAATGCTCACAGCTGCAGCCCATCAAGGACAACCAGGACCTGTGGGGCAAAGCCTCTAGACAGATATTCAAATAGAATCCATTTCCTCTACTCTAGCCAGTAAGTACTACCCTACAAGTCCTCAGAACCCCAAAGGCCACCTTTCATCTGACACCCAGACCCTGGGGAAAGGACTTCTTTTTTCCCATGGCAAATGGCCTCCCTTGGCAGCCACTCACCCTGGCAGAAAGTGGGAGCCTAGCTAGAATGATGCAATCGTTGCTGGATTTTTTCCAAAGAAAAGCTGGCAGCACCTAGGGCCCTGGAAGTACTTAGAGCCTCAAACGCCACCTTGAACATATTCCTGAGACCTGGGGAAAGGACATCTTTTTCCCATGGAAAATGCCTTCATTTGTGGCCACTTGGCCTGGCAGGCAGGGCAGTGCCAAGCCAGGAATCTACAAACTCTGCTGGATCCTTCCAGAACGAAAGCTGCCAGCAACTAGGACCCTGCAAGTCCTTAGAGCCCCAGATGCCACCTGTCATCTGACACCCAGAGCCTGGGCCAATGACTTCGTTTTCCCCATGGAAAATGGCCTCCATTTCTGGCCACTCGCCCTGACAAGAGGGTGGTGCCCAGCAAGAAATTTGCAAGCTTTGCTGGATTGCTCCAAATCTAAAGCTGCCACTTGTTGTTGTTCTATTCTCTAGAGTCCCATCATGCTGTTCTCAGATTGCTAAAAGTCCATACCTCCTCGGTGTGTTCTTATGGCTGCAGATCTTCACAGCACAGACGCTTTCTTCTGCATGCTGTTCTTTCCCAGTTCAGGGCTCCTTCAAGGCTCTCCCTGAATGGCTACGCCGCCGCCCTTTTATCCCAGTTCTCTTCAATGCTCACAGCTGCAGCCCATCAAGGACAACCAGGACCTGTGGGGCAAAGCCTCTAGACAGATATTCAAATAGAATCCATTTCCTCTACTCTAGCCAGTAAGTACTACCCTACAAGTCCTCAGAACCCCAAAGGCCACCTTTCATCTGACACCCAGACCCTGGGGAAAGGACTTCTTTTTCCCATGGCAAATGGCCTCCCTTGGCAGCCACTCACCCTGGCAGAAAGTGGAGCCTAGCTAGAATGATGCAATCGTTGCTGGATTTTTCCAAAAGAAAAGCTGGCAGCACCTAGGGCCCTGGAAGTACTTAGAGCCTCAAACGCCACCCTTGAACATATTCCTGAGACCCTGGGGAAAGGACTTCTTTTTCCCATGGAAAATGGCCTTCATTTGTGGCCACTTGGCCTGGCAGGCAGGGCAGTGCCAAGCCAGGAATCTACAAAACTCTGCTGGATCCTTCCAGAACGAAAGCTGCCAGCAACTAGGACCCCTGCAAGTCCTTAGAGCCCCAGATGCACCTGTCATCTGACACCCAGAGCCTGGGCCAATGACTTCGTTTTCCCATGGAAAATGGCCTCCATTTCTGGCCACTCGCCCTGACCAAGAGGGTGGTGCCCAGCAAGAAATTTGCAAGCTTTGCTGGATTGCTCCAAATCTAAAGCTGCCACTTGTTGTTGTTCTATTTCTCTAGAGTCCCATCATGCTGTTCTCAGATTGCTAAAGTCCATACCTCCTCGGTGTGTTCTTATGGCTGCAGATCTTCACAGCACAGACGCTTTCTTCTGCATGCTGTTCTTTCCCAGTTCAGGGCTCCTTCAAGGCTCTCCCTGAATGGCTACGCCGCCCCTTTTATCCCAGTTCTCTTCAATGCTCACAGCTGCAGCCCATCAATGGACAACCAGGACCTGTGGGGCAAAGCCTCTAGACAGATATTCAAATAGAATCCATTTCCTCTACTCTAGCCAGTAAGTACTACCCTACAAGTCCTCAGAACCCCAAAGGCCACCTTTCATCTGACACCCAGACCCTGGGGAAAGGACTTCTTTTTCCCATGGCAAATGGCCTCCCTTGGCAGCCACTCACCCTGGCAGAAAGTGGGAGCCTAGCTAGAATGATGCAATCGTTGCTGGATTTTTCCAAAAGAAAAGCTGGCAGCAACTAGGGCCCTGGAAGTACTTAGAGCCTCAAACGCCACCTTGAACATATTACTGAGACCCTGGGGAAAGGACATCTTTTTCCATGGAAAATGGCCTTCATTTGTGGCCACTTGGCCTGGCAGGCAGGGCAGTGCCAAGCCAGGAATCTACAAACTCTGCTGGATCCTTCCAGAACGAAAGCTGCCAGCAACTAGGACCCTGCAAGTCCTTAGAGCCCCAGATGCCACCTGTCATCTGACACCCAGAGCCTGGGCCAATGACTTCGTTTTCCCCAATGGCTCCATTTCTGGCCACTCGCCCTGACCAAGAGGGTGGTGCCCAGCAAGAAATTTGCAAGCTTTGCTGGATTGCTCCAAATCTAAAGCTGCCACTTGTTGTTCTTCTATTTCTCTAGAGTCCCATCATGCTGTTCTCAGATTGCTAAAGTCCATACCTCCTCGGTGTGTTCTTATGGCTGCAGATCTTCACAGCACAGACGCTTTCTTCTGCATGCTGTTCTTTCCCAGTTCAGGGCTCCTTCAAGGCTCTCCCTGAATGGCTACGCCGCCCCCTTTTATCCCAGTTCTCTTCAATGCTCACAGCTGCAGGCCATCAAGGACAACCAGGACCTGTGGGGCAAAGCCTCTAGACAGATATTCAAATAGAATCCATTTCCTCTACTCTAGCCAGTAAGTACTACCCTACAAGTCCTCAGAACCCCAAAGGCCACCTTTCATCTGACACCCAGACCCTGGGGAAAGGACTTCTTTTTCCCATGGCAAATGGCCTCCCTTGGCAGCCACTCACCCTGGCAGAAAGTGGGAGCCTAGCTAGAATGATGCAATCGTTGCTGGATTTTTCCAAAAGAAAAGCTGGGCAGCAACTAGGGCCCTGGAAGTACTTAGAGCCTCAAACGCCACCTTGAACATATTCCTGAGACCCTGGGGAAAGGACTTCTTTTTCCATGGAAAATGGCCTTCATTTGTGGCCACTTGGCCTGGCAGCAGGGCAGTGCCAAGCCAGGAATCTACAAACTCTGCTGGATCCTTCCAGAACGAAAGCTGCCAGCAACTAGGACCCTGCAAGTCCTTAGAGCCCCAGGATGCCACCTGTCATCTGACACCCAGAGCCTGGGCCAATGACTTCGTTTTTCCCATGGAAAATGGCTCCATTTCTGGCCACTCGCCCTGACCAAGAGGTGGTGCCCAGCAAGAAATTTGCAAGCTTTGCTGGATTGCTCCAAATCTAAAGCTGCCACTTGTTGTTGTTCTATTTCTCTAGAGTCCCATCATGCTGTTCTCAGATTGCTAAAGTCCATACCTCCTCGGTGTGTTCTTATGCTGCAGATCTTCACAGCACAGACCGTTTCTTCTGCATGCTGTTCTTTCCCAGTTCAGGGCTCCTTCAAGGCTCTCCCTGAATGGCTACGCGCCCCCTTTTATCCCAGTTCTCTTCAATGCTCACAGCTGCAGCCCATCAAGGACAACCAGGACCTGTGGGGCAAAGCCTCTAGACAGATATTCAAATAGAATCCATTTCACTCTACTCTAGCCAGTAAGTAGTACCCTACAAGTCCTCAGAACCCCAAAGGCCACCTTTCATCTGACACCCAGACCCTGGGAAGGACTTCTTTTTCCCATGGCAAATGGCCTCCCTTGGCAGCCACTCACCCTGGCAGAAAGTGGGAGCCTAGCTAGAATGATGCAATCGTTGCTGGATTTTTCCAAAAGAAAAGCTGGCAGCAACTAGGGCCTGGAAGTACTTAGAGCCTCAAACGCCACCTTGAACATATTACTGAGGACCCTGGGGAAAGGACATCTTTTTCCCATGGAAAATGGCCTTCATTTGTGGCCACTTGGCCTGGCAGGCAGGGCAGTGCCAAGCCAGGAATCTACAAACTCTGCTGGATCCCTTCCAAAACTAAAGCTGCCAGCAACTAGGACCCTGCAAGTCCTTAGAGCCCCAGATGCCACCTGTCATCTGACACCCAGAGCCTGGGCCAATGACTTCGTTTTCCCCATGGAAAATGGCCTCCATTTCTGGCCACTCGCCCCTGACCAAGAGGGTGGTGCCCAGCAAGAAATTTGCAAGCTTTGCTGGATTGCTCCAAATCTAAAGCTGCCACTTGTTGTTGTTCTATTTTCTCTAGAGTCCCATCATGCTGTTCTCAGATTGCTAAGTCCATACCTCCTCGGTGTGTTCTTATGGCTGCAGATCTTCACAGCACAGACGCTTTCTTCTGCATGCTGTTCTTTCCCAGTTCAGGGCTCCTTCAAGGCTCTCCCTGAATGGCTACGCCGCCCCCTTTTATCCCAGTTCTCTTCAATGCTCACAGCTGCAGCCCATCAAGGACAACCAGGACCTGTGGGGCAAAGCCTCTAGACAGATATTCAAATAGAATCCATTTCCTCTACTCTAGCCAGTAAGTAGTACCCTACAAGTCCTCAGAACCCCAATGCCGACCTTTCATCTGACACCCAGACCCTGGGGAAAGGACTTCTTTTTCCCATTGCAAATGGCCTCCCTTGGCAGCCACTCACCCTGGCAGAAAGTGGGAGCCTAGCTAGAATGATGCAATCGTTGCTGGATTTTTCCAAAAGAAAAGCTGGCAGCAACTAGGGCCCTGGAAGTACTTAGAGCCTCAAACGCCACCTTGAACATATTACTGAGACCCTGGGGAAAGGACATCTTTTTCCCATGGAAAATGGCCTTCATTTGTGGCCACTTGGCCTGGCAGGCAGGGCAGTGCCAAGCCAGGAATCTACAAACTCTGCTGGATCCTTCCAGAACGAAAGCTGCCAGCAACTAGGACCTGCAAGTCCTTAGAGCCCAGATGCCACCTGTCATCTGACACCCAGAGCCTGGGCCAATGACTGCGTTTTCCCCATGGAAAATTGGCCCTCCATTTCTGGCCACTCGCCCTGACCAAGAGGGTGGTGCCACAGCAAAGAAATTTCAAGCTTTGCTGGATTGCTCCAAATCTAAAGCTGCCACTTGTTGTTGTTCTATTTCTCTAGAGTCCCATCATGCTGTTCTCAGATTGCTAAAGTCCATACCTCCTCGGTGTGTTCTTATGGCTGCAGATCTTCACAGCACAGACGCTTTCTTCTGCATGCTGTTCTTTCCCAGTTCAGGGCTCCTTCAAGGCTCTCCCTGAATGGCTACGCCGCCCCCTTTTATCCCAGTTCTCTTCAATGCTCACAGCTGCAGCCCATCAAGGACAACCAGGACCTGTGGGGCAAAGCCTCTAGACAGATATTCCAATAGAATCCATTTCCTCTACTCTAGCCAGTAAGTACTACCCTACAAGTCCTCAGAACCCCAAAGGCCACCTTTCATCTGACACCCAGACCCTGGGGAAAGGACTTCTTTTTCCCATGGCAAATGGCCTCCCTTGGCAGCCACTCACCCAGGCAGAAAGTGGGAGCCTAGCTAGAATGATGCAATCGTTGCTGGATTTTTCCAAAAGAAAAGCTGGCAGCAACTAGGGCCCTGGAAGTACTTAGAGCCTCAAACGGCCACCTTGAACATATTCCTGAGACCCTGGGGAAGGACTTCTTTTTCCCATGGAAATGGCCTTCATTTGTGGCCACTTGGCCTGGCAGGCAGGGCAGTGCCAAGCCAGGAATCTACAAACTCTGCTGGATCCTTCCAGAACGAAAGCTGCCAGCAACTAGGACCCTGCAAGTCCTTAGAGCCCCAGATGCCACCTGTCATCTGACACCCAGAGCCCTGGGGAAAGGACTTCTTTTTCCCATGGCAAATGGCCTCCCTTGGCAGCCACTCACCCTGGCAGAAGTGGGAGCCTAGCAGAATGATGCAATCGTTGCTGGATTTTTCCAAAAGAAAAGCTGGCAGCAACTAGGGCCTTGGAAGTATTAGAGCCTCAAACGCCACCTTGAACATATTCCTGAGACCCTGGGGAAAGGACATCTTTTTCCCATGGAAAATGGCCTTCATTTGTGGCCACTTGGCCTGGCAGGCAGGGCAGTGCCAAGCCAGGAATCTACAAACTCTGCTGGATCCTTCCAGAACGAAAGCTGCCAGCAAACTAGGACCCTGCAAGTCCTTAGAGCCCCAGATGCCACCTGTCATCTGACACCCAGAGCCTGGGCCAATGACTTCGTTTTCCCCATGGAAAATGGCCTCCATTTCTGGCCACTCGCCCTGACCAAGAGGGTGGTGCCCAGCAAGAAATTTGCAAGCTTTGCTGGATTGCTCCAAATCTAAAGCTGCCACTTGTTGTTCTATTTCTCTAGAGTCCCATCATGCTGTTCTCAGATTGCTAAAATCCATACCTCCTCGGTGTGTTCTTATGGCTGCAGATCTTCACAGCACAGACGCTTTCTTCTGCATGCTGTTCTTTCCCAGTTCAGGGCTCCTTCAGGCTCTCCCTGAATGGCTACGCCGCCCCCTTTTATCCCAGTTCTCTTCAAATGCTCACAGCTGCAGCCCATCAAGGACAACCAGGACCTGTGGGCAAAGCCTCTAGACAGATATTCAAATAGAATCCATTTCCTCTACTCTAGCCAGTAAGTACTACCCTACAAGTCCTCAGAACCCCAAAGCCACCTTTCATCTGACACCCAGACCCTGGGGAAAGGACTTCTTTTTCCCATGGCAAATGGCCTCCCTTGGCAGCCACTCACCCTGGCAGAAAGTGGGAGCCTAGCTAGAATGATGCAATCGTTGCTGGATTTTTCCAAAAGAAAAGCTGGCAGCAACTAGGCCCTGGAAGTACTTAGAGCCTCAAATGCCACCTTGAACATATTCCTGAGACCCTGGGGAAAGGACATCTTTTTCCCATGGAAAATGGCCTTCATTTGTGGCCACTTGGCCTGGCAGGCAGGGCAGTGCCAAGCCAGGAATCTACAAACTCTGCTGGATCCTTCCAGAACGAAAGCTGCCAGCAACTAGGACCCTGCAAGTCCTTAGAGCCCCAGATGCCACCTGTCATCTGACACCCAGAGCCTGGGCCAATGACTTCCGTTTTCCCCATGGAAAATGGCCTCCATTTCTGGCCACTCGCCCTGACCAAGAGGGTGGTGCCCAGCAAGAAATTTGCAAGCTTTGCTGGATTGCTCCAAATCGAAAGCTGGCCACTTGTTGTTGTTCTATTTCTCTAGAGTCCCATAATGCTGTTCTCAGATTGCTAAAGTCCATACCTCCTCGGTGTGTTCTTATGGCTGCAGATCTTCACAGCACAGACGCCTTTCTTCTGCATGCTGTTCTTTCCCAGTTCAGGGCTCCTTCAAGGCTCTCCCTGAATGGCTACGCCGCCCCCCTTTTATCCCAGTTCTCTTCAATGCTCACAGCTGCAGCCCATCAAGGACAACCAGGACCTGTGGGGCAAAGCCTCTAGACAGATATTCAAATAGAATCCATTTCCTCTACTCTAGCCAGTAAGTACTACCCTACAAGTCCTCAGAACCCCAAAGGCCACCTTTCATCTGACACCCCAGACCCTGGGGAAAGGACTTCTTTTTCCCATGGCAAATGGCCTCCCTTGGCAGCCACTCACCCTGGCAGAAAGTGGGAGCCTAGCTAGAATGATGCAATCGTTGCTGGATTTTTCCAAAAGAAAAGCTGGCAGCAACTAGGGCCTTGGAAGTACTTAGAGCCTCAAACGCCACCTTGAACATATTCCTGAGACCCTGGGGAAAGGACTTCTTTTTCCCATGGAAAATGGCCTTCATTTGTGGCCACTTGGCCTGGCAGGCAGGGCAGTGCCAAGCCAGGAATCTACATACTCTGCTGGATCCTTCCAGAACGAAAGCTGCCAGCAACTAGGACCCTGCAAGTCCTTAGAGCCCCAGATGCCACCTGTCATCTGACACCCCAGAGCCTGGGCCAATGACTTCGTTTTCCCCATGGAAAATGGCCTCCATTTCTGGCCACTCGCCCTGACCAAGAGGGTGGTGCCCAGCAAGAAATTTGCAAGCTTTGCTGGATTGCTCCAAATCTAAAGCTGCCACTTGTTGTTGTTCTATTTCTCTAGAGTCCCATCATGCTGTTCTCAGATTGCTAAAATCCATACCTCCTCGGTGTGTTCTTATGGCTGCAGATCTTCACAGCACAGACGCTTTCTTCTGCATGCTGTTCTTTCCCAGTTCAGGGCTCCTTCAAGGCTCTCCCTGAATGGCTACGCCGCCCCCTTTTATCCCAGTTCTCTTCAATGCTCACAGCTGCAGCCCATCAAGGACAACCAGGACCTGTGGGGCAAAGCCTCTAGACAGATATTCAAATAGAATCCATTTCCTCTACTCTAGCCAGTAAGTACTACCCTACAAGTCCTCAGAACCCCAAAGGCCACCTTTCATCTGACACCCAGACCCTGGGGAAAGGACTTCTTTTTCCCATGGCAAATGGCCTCCCTTGGCAGCCACTCACCCTGGCAGAAAGTGGGAGCCTAGCTAGAATGATGCAATCGTTGCTGGATTTTTCCAAAAGAAAAGCTGGCAGCAACTAGGGCCTTGGAAGTACTTAGAGCCTCAAACGCCACCTTGAACATATTCCTGAGACCCTGGGGAAAGGACATCTTTTTCCCATGGAAAATGGCCTTCATTTGTGGCCACTTGGCCTGGCAGGCAGGGCAGTGCCAAGCCAGGAATCTACAAACTCTGCTGGATCCTTCCAGAACGAAAGCTGCCAGCAACTAGGACCCTGCAAGTCCTTAGAGCCCCAGATGCCACCTGTCATCTGACACCCAGAGCCTGGGCCAATGACTTCGTTTTCCCCATGGAAAATGGCCTCCATTTCTGGCCACTCGCCCTGACCAAGAGGGTGGTGCCCAGCAAGAAATTTGCAAGCTTTGCTGGATTGCTCCAAATCTAAAGCTGCCACTTGTTGTTGTTCTATTTCTCTAGAGTCCCATCATGCTGTTCTCAGATTGCTAAAGTCCATACCTCCTCGGTGTGTTCTTATGGCTGCAGATCTTCACAGCACAGACGCTTTCTTCTGCATGCTGTTCTTTCCCAGTTCAGGGCTCCTTCAAGGCTCTCCCTGAATGGCTACGCCGCCCCCTTTTATCCCAGTTCTCTTCAATGCTCACAGCTGCAGCCCATCAAGGACAACCAGGACCTGTGGGGCAAAGCCTCTAGACAGATATTCAAATAGAATCCATTTCCTCTACTCTAGCCAGTAAGTACTACCCTACAAGTCCTCAGAACCCCAAAGGCCACCTTTCATCTGACACCCAGACCCTGGGGAAAGGACTTCTTTTTCCCATGGCAAATGGCCTCCCTTGGCAGCCACTCACCCTGGCAGAAAGTGGGAGCCTAGCTAGAATGATGCAATCGTTGCTGGATTTTTCCAAAAGAAAAGCTGGCAGCAACTAGGGCCCTGGAAGTACTTAGAGCCTCAAACGCCACCTTGAACATATTCCTGAGACCCTGGGGAAAGGACTTCTTTTTCCCATGGAAAATGGCCTTCATTTGTGGCCACTTGGCCTGGCAGGCAGGGCAAGTGCCAAGCCAGGAATCTACATACTCTGCTGGATCCTTCCAGAACGAAAGCTGCCAGCAACTAGGACCCTGCAAGTCCTTAGAGCCCCAGATGCCACCTGTCATCTGACACCCAGAGCCTGGGCCAATGACTTCGTTTTCCCCATGGAAAATGGCCTCCATTTCTGGCCACTCGCCCTGACCAAGAGGGTGGTGCCCAGCAAGAAATTTGCAAGCTTTGCTGGATTGCTCCAAATCTAAAGCTGCCACTTGTTGTTGTTCTATTTCTCTAGAGTCCCATCATGCTGTTCTCAGATTGCTAAAATCCATACCTCCTCGGTGTGTTCTTATGGCTGCAGATCTTCACAGCACAGACGCTTTCTTCTGCATGCTGTTCTTTCCCAGTTCAGGGCTCCTTCAAGGCTCTCCCTGAATGGCTACGCCGCCCCCTTTTATCCCAGTTCTCTTCAATGCTCACAGCTGCAGCCCATCAAGGACAACCAGGACCTGTGGGGCAAAGCCTCTAGACAGATATTCAAATAGAATCCATTTCCTCTACTCTAGCCAGTAAGTACTACCCTACAAGTCCTCAGAACCCCAAAGGCCACCTTTCATCTGACACCCAGACCCTGGGGAAAGGACTTCTTTTTCCCATGGCAAATGGCCTCCCTTGGCAGCCACTCACCCTGGCAGAAAGTGGGAGCCTAGCTAGAATGATGCAATCGTTGCTGGATTTTTCCAAAAGAAAAGCTGGCAGCAACTAGGGCCCTGGAAGTACTTAGAGCCTCAAACGCCACCTTGAACATATTCCTGAGACCCTGGGAAAGGACATCTTTTTCCCCATGGAAAATGGCCTTCATTTGTGGCCACTTGGCCTGCAGGCAGGGCAGTGCCAAGCCAGGAATCTACAAACTCTGCTGGATCCTTCCAGAACGAAAGCTGCCAGCAACTAGGACCCTGCAAGTCCTTAGAGCCCCAGATGCCACCTGTCATCTGACACCCAGAGCCTGGGCCAATGACTTCGTTTTCCCCATGGAAAATGGCCTCCATTTCTGGCCACTCGCCCTGACCAAGAGGGTGGTGCCCAGCAAGAAATTTGCAAGCTTTGCTGGATTGCTCCAAATCTAAAGCTGCCACTTGTTGTTGTTCTATTTCTCTAGAGTCCCATCATGCTGTTCTCAGATTGCTAAAGTCCATACCTCCTCGGTGTGTTCTTATGGCTGCAGATCTTCACAGCACAGACGCTTTCTTCTGCATGCTGTTCTTTCCCAGTTCAGGGCTCCTTCAAGGCTCTCCCTGAATGGCTACGCCGCCCCTTTTATCCCAGTTCTCTTCAATGCTCCCAGCTGCAGCCCATCAAGGACAACCAGGACCTGTGGGGCAAAGCCTCTAGACAGATATTCAAATAGAATCCATTTCCTCTACTCTAGCCAGTAAGTACTACCCTACAAGTCCTCAGAACCCCAAAGGCCACCTTTCATCTGACACCCAGACCCTGGGGAAAGGACTTCTTTTTCCCATGGCAAAATGGCCTCCCTTGGCAGCCACTCACCCTGGCAGAAAGTGGGAGCCTAGCTAGAATGATGCAATCGTTGCTGGATTTTTCCAAAAGAAAAGCTGGCAGCAACTAGGGCCTGGGAAGTACTTAGAGCCTCAAACGCCACCTTGAACATATTCCTGAGACCCTGGGGAAAGGACTTCTTTTTTCCCATGGAAAATGGCCTTCATTTGTGGCCACTTGGCCTGGCAGGCAGGGCAGTGCCAAGCCAGGAATCTACATACTCTGCTGGATCCTTCCAGAACGAAAGCTGCCAGCAAACTAGGACCCTGCAAGTCCTTAGAGCCCCAGATGCCACCTGTCATCTGACACCCAGAGCCTGGGCCAATGACTTCGTTTTCCCCCATGGAAAATGGCCTCCATTTCTGGCCACTCGCCCTGACCAAGAGGGTGGTGCCCAGCAAGAAATTTGCAAGCTTTGCTGGATTGCTCCAAATCTAAAGCTGCCACTTGTTGTTGTTCTATTTCTCTAGAGTCCCATCATGCTGTTCTCAGATTGCTAAAATCCATACCTCCTCGGTGTGTTCTTATGGCTGCAGATCTTCACAGCACAGACGCTTTCTTCTGCATGCTGTTCTTTCCCAGTTCCAGGGCTCCTTCAAGGCTCTCCCTGAATGGCTACGCCGCCCCCTTTTATCCCAGTTCTCTTCAATGCTCACAGCTGCAGCCCATCAAGGACAACCAGGACCTGTGGGGCAAAGCCTCTAGACAGATATTCAAATAGAATCCATTTCCTCTACTCTAGCCAGTAAGTACTACCCTACAAGTCCTCAGAACCCCAAAGGCCACCTTTCATCTGACACCCAGACCCTGGGGAAAGGACTTCTTTTTCCCATGGCAAATGGCCTCCCTTGGCAGCCACTCACCCTGGCAGAAAGTGGGAGCCTAGCTAGAATGATGCAATCGTTGCTGGATTTTTCCAAAAGAAAAGCTGGCAGCAACTAGGGCCCTGGAAGTACTTAGAGCCTCAAAACGCCACCTTGAACATATTCCTGAGACCCTGGGGAAAGGACATCTTTTTCCCATGGAAAATGGCCTTCATTTGTGGCCACTTGGCCTGGCAGGCAGGGCAGTGCCAAGCCAGGAATCTACAAACTCTGCTGGATCCTTCCAGAACGAAAGCTGCCAGCAACTAGGACCCTGCAAGTCCTTAGAGCCCCAGATAGCCACCTGTCATCTGACACCCAGAGCCTGGGCCAATGACTTCGTTTTCCCCATGGAAAATGGCCTCCATTTCTGGCCACTCGCCCTGACCAAGAGGGTGGTGCCCCAGCAAGAAATTTGCAAGCTTTGCTGGATTGCTCCAAATCTAAAGCTGCCACTTGTTGTTGTTCTATTTCTCTAGAGTCCCATCATGCTGTTCTCAGATTGCTAAAGTCCATACCTCCTCGGTGTGTTCTTATGGCTGCAGATCTTCACAGCACAGACGCTTTCTTCTGCATGCTGTTCTTTCCCAGTTCAGGGCTCCTTCAAGGCTCTCCCTGAATGGCTACGCCGCCCCCTTTTATCCCAGTTCTCTTCAATGCTCACAGCTGCAGCCCATCAAGGACAACCAGGACCTGTGGGGCAAAGCCTCTAGACAGATATTCAAATAGAATCCATTTCCTCTACTCTAGCCAGTAAGTACTACCCTACAAGTCCTCAGAACCCCAAAGGCCACCTTTCATCTGACACCCAGACCCTGGGGAAAGGACTTCTTTTTTCCCATGGCAAATGGCCTCCCTTGGCAGCCACTCACCCTGGCAGAAAGTGGGAGCCTAGCTAGAATGATGCAATCGTTGCTGGATTTTTCCAAAAGAAAAGCTGGCAGCAACTAGGGCCCTGGAAGTACTTAGAGCCTCAAACGCCACCTTGAACATATTCCTGAGACCCTGGGGAAAGGACTCTTTTTCCCATGGAAAATGGCCTTCATTTCTGGCCACTTGGCCTGGCAGGCAGGGCAGTGCCAAGCCAGGAATCTACAAACTCTGCTGGATCCTTCCAGAACGAAAGCTGCCAGCAACTAGGACCCTGCAAGTCCTTAGAGCCCCAGATGCCACCTGTCATCTGACACCCAGAGCCTGGGCCAATGACTTCGTTTTCCCCATGGAAAATGGCCTCCATTTCTGGCCACTCGCCCTGACCAAGAGGGTGGTGCCCAGCAAGAAATTTGCAAGCTTTGCTGGATTGCTCCAAATCTAAAGCTGCCACTTGTTGTTGTTCTATTTCTCTAGAGTCCCATCATGCTGTTCTCAGATTGCTAAAGTCCATACCTCCTCGGTGTGTTCTTATGGCTGCAGATCTTCACAGCACAGACGCTTTCTTCTGCATGCTGTTCTTTCCCAGTTCAGGGCTCCTTCAAGGCTCTCCCTGAATGGCTACGCCGCCCCCTTTTATCCCAGTTCTCTTCAATGCTCACAGCTGCAGCCCATCAAGGACAACCAGGACCTGTGGGGCAAAGCCTCTAGACAGATATTCAAATAGAATCCATTTCCTCTACTCTAGCCAGTAAGTACTACCCTACAAGTCCTCAGAACCCCCAAAGGCCACCTTTCATCTGACACCCAGACCCTGGGGAAAGGACTTCTTTTTCCCATGGCAAATGGCCTCCCTTGGCAGCCACTCACCCTGGCAGAAAGTGGGAGCCTAGCTAGAATGATGCAATCGTTGCTGGATTTTTCCAAAAGAAAAGCTGGCAGCAACTAGGGCCCTGGAAGTACTTAGAGCCTCAAACGCCACCTTGAACATATTCCTGAGACCCTGGGAAAGGACTTCTTTTTCCCATGGAAAATGGCCTTCATTTGTGGCCACTTGGCCTGGCAGGCAGGGCAGTGCCAAGCCAGGAATCTACAAACTCTGCTGGATCCTTCCAGAACGAAAGCTGCCAGCAACTAGGACCCTGCAAGTCCTTAGAGCCCCAGATGCCACCTGTCATCTGACACCCAGAGCCTGGGCCAATGACTTCGTTTTCCCCATGGAAAATGGCCTCCATTTCTGCCACTCGCCCTGACCAAGAGGGTGGTGCCCAGCAAGAAATTTGCAAGCTTTGCTGGATTGCTCCAAATCTAAAGCTGCACTTGTTGTTGTTCTATTTCTCTAGAGTCCCATCATGCTGTTCTCAGATTGCTAAGTCCATACCTCCTCGGTGTGTTCTTATGGCTGCAGATCTTCACAGCACAGACGCTTTCTTCTGCATGCTGTTCTTTCCCAGTTCAGGGCTCCTTCAAGGCTCTCCCTGAATGGCTACGCCGCCCCCTTTTATCCCAGTTCTCTTCAATGCTCACAGCTGCAGCCCATCAAGGACAACCAGGACCTGTGGGGCAAAGCCTCTAGACAGATATTCAAATAGAATCCATTTCCTCTACTCTAGCCAGTAAGTACTACCCTACAAGTCCTCAGAACCCCAAAGGCCACCTTTCATCTGACACCCAGACCCTGGGGAAAGGACTTCTTTTTCCCATGGCAAATGGCCTCCCTTGGCAGCCACTCACCCTGGCAGAAAGTGGGAGCCTAGCTAGAATGATGCAATCGTTGCTGGATTTTTCCAAAAGAAAAGCTGGCAGCAACTAGGGCCCTGGAAGTACTTAGAGCCTCAAACGCCACCTTGAACATATTCCTGAGACCCTGGGGAAAGGACTCTTTTTCCCATGGAAAATGGCCTTCATTTTCTGGCCACTTGGCCTGGCAGGCAGGGCAGTGCCAAGCAGGAATCTACAAACTCTGCTGGATCCTTCCAGAACGAAAGCTGCCAGCAACTAGGACCCTGCAAGTCCTTAGAGCCCCAGATGCCACCTGTCATCTGACACCCAGAGCCTGGGCCAATGACTTCGTTTTCCCCATGGAAAATGGCCTCCATTTCTGGCCACTCGCCCTGACCAAGAGGGTGGTGCCCAGCAAGAAATTTGCAAGCTTTGCTGGATTGCTCCAAATCTAAAGCTGCCACTTGTTGTTGTTCTATTTCTCTAGAGTCCCATCATGCTGTTCTCAGATTGCTAAAGTCCATACCTCCTCGGTGTGTTCTTATGGCTGCAGATCTTCACAGCACAGACGCTTTCTTCTGCATGCTGTTCTTTCCCAGTTCAGGGCTCCTTCAAGGCTCTCCCTGAATGGCTACGCCGCCCCCTTTTATCCCAGTTCTCTTCAATGCTCACAGCTGCAGCCCATCAAGGACAACCAGGACCTGTGGGGCAAAGCCTCTAGACAGATATTCAAATAGAATCCATTTCCTCTACTCTAGCCAGTAAGTACTACCCTACAAGTCCTCAGAACCCCAAAGGCCACCTTTCATCTGACACCCAGACCCTGGGGAAAGGACTTCTTTTTCCCATGGCAAATGGCCTCCCTTGGCAGCCACTCACCCTGGCAGAAAGTGGGAGCCTAGCTAGAATGATGCAATCGTTGCTGGATTTTTCCAAAAGAAAAGCTGGCAGCAACTAGGGCCTTGGAAGTACTTAGAGCCTCAAACGCCACCTTGAACATATTCCTGTGACCCTGGGGAAAGGACTTCTTTTTCCCATGGAAAATGGCCTTCATTTGTGGCCACTTGGCCTGGCAGGCAGGGCAGTGCCAAGCCAGGAATCTACAAACTCTGCTGGATCCTTCCAGAACGAAAGCTGCCAGCAACTAGGACCCTGCAAGTCCTTAGAGCCCCAGATGCCACCTGTCATCTGACACCCAGAGCCTGGGCCAATGACTTCGTTTTCCCCCATGGAAAATGGCCTCCATTTCTGGCCACTCGCCCTGACCAAGAGGGTGGTGCCCAGCAAGAAATTTGCAAGCTTTGCTGGATTGCTCCAAATCTAAAGCTGCCACTTGTTGTTGTTCTATTTCTCTAGAGTCCCATCATGCTGTTCTCAGATTGCTAAAGTCCATACCTCCTCGGTGTGTTCTTATGGCTGCAGATCTTCACAGCACAGACGCTTTCTTCTGCATGCTGTTCTTTCCCAGTTCAGGGCTCCTTCAAGGCTCTCCCTGAATGGCTACGCCGCCCCCTTTTATCCCAGTTCTCTTCAATGCTCACAGCTGCAGCCCATCAAGGACAACCAGGACCTGTGGGGCAAAGCCTCTAGACAGATATTCAAATAGAATCCATTTCCTCTACTCTAGCCAGTAAGTACTACCCTACAAGTCCTCAGAACCCCAAAGCCACCTTTCATCTGACACCCAGACCCTGGGGAAAGGACTTCTTTTTCCCATGGCAAATGCCTCCCTTGGCAGCCACTCACCCTGGCAGAAAGTGGGAGCCTAGCTAGAATGATGCAATCGTTGCTGGATTTTTCCAAAAGAAAAGCTGGCAGCAACTAGGGCCCTGGAAGTACTTAGAGCCTCAAACGCCACCTTGAACATATTCCTGAGACCCTGGGGAAAGGACTTCTTTTTCCCATGGAAAATGGCCTTCATTTGTGGCCACTTGGCCTGGCAGGCAGGGCAGTGCCAAGCCAGGAATCTACAAACTCTGCTGGATCCTTCCAGAACGAAAGCTGCCAGCCAACTAGGACCCTGCAAGTCCTTAGAGCCCCAGATGCCACCTGTCATCTGACACCCAGAGCCTGGGCCAATGACTTCGTTTTCCCCATGGAAAATGGCCTCCATTTCTGGCCACATCGCCCTGACCAAGAGGGTGGTGCCCAGCAAGAAATTTGCAAGCTTTGCTGGATTGCTCCAAATCTAAAGCTGCCACTTGTTGTTGTTCTATTTCTCTAGAGTCCCATCATGCTGTTCTCAGATTGCTAAAGTCCATACCTCCTCGGTGTGTTCTTATGGCTGCAGATCTTCACAGCACAGACGCTTTCTTCTGCATGCTGTTCTTTCCCAGTTCAGGGCTCCTTCAAGGCTCTCCCTGAATGGCTACGCCGCCCCCTTTTATCCCAGTTCTCTTCAATGCTCACAGCTGCAGCCCATCAAGGACAACCAGGACCTGTGGGGCAAAGCCTCTAGACAGATATTCAAATAGAATCCCATTTCCTCTACTCTAGCCAGTAAGTAGCTACCCTACAAGTCCTCAGAACCCCAAAGGCCACCTTTCATCTGACACCCAGACCCTGGGGAAAGGACTTCTTTTTCCATGGCAAATGGCCTCCCTTGGCAGCCACTCACCCTGGCAGAAAGTGGGAGCCTAGCTAGAATGATGCAATCGTTGCTGGATTTTTCCAAAAGAAAAGCTGGCAGCAACTAGGGCCCTGGAAGTACTTAGAGCCTCAAACGCCACCTTGAACATATTACTGAGACCCTGGGAAAGGACTTCGTTTTTCCCATGGAAAATGGCCTTCATTTGTGGCCACTTGGCCTGGCAGGCAGGGCAGTGCCAAGCCAGGAATCTACAAAACTGTGCTGGATCCTTCCAGAACGAAAGCTGCCAGCAACTAGGACCCTGCAAGTCCTTAGAGCCCCAGATGCCACCTGTCATCTGACACCCAGAGCCTGGGCCCAATGACTTCGTTTTCCCCATGAAAATGGCCTCCATTTCTGCCACTCGCCCTGACCAAGAGGGTGGTGCCCAGCAAGAAATTTGCAAGCTTTGCTGGATTGCTCCAAATCTAAAGCTGCCACTTGTTGTTGTTCTATTTCTCTAGAGTCCCATCATGCTGTTCTCAGATTGCTAAAGTCCATACCTCCTCGGTGTGTTCTTATGGCTGCAGATCTTCACAGCACAGACGCTTTCTTCTGCATGCTGTTCTTTCCCAGTTCAGGGCTCCTTCAAGGCTCTCCCTGAATGGCTACGCCGCCCCCTTTTATCCCAGTTCTCTTCAATGCTCACAGCTGCAGCCCATCAAGACAACCAGGACCTGTGGGGCAAAGCCTCTAGACAGATATTCAAATAGAATCCATTTCCTCTACTCTAGCCAGTAAGTACTACCCTACAAGTCCTCAGAACCCCAAAGGCCACCTTTCATCTGACACCCAGACCCTGGGGAAAGGACTTCTTTTTCCCATGGCAAATGGCCTCCCTTGGCAGCCACTCACCCTGGCAGAAAGTGGGAGCCTAGCTAGAATGATGCAATCGTTGCTGGATTTTTCCAAAAGAAAAGCTGGCAGCAACTAGGGCCCTGGAAGTACTTAGAGCTTAAAACGCCACCTTGAACATATTACTGAGACCTGGGGAAAGGACATCTTTTTCCCATGGAAAATGGCCTTCATTTGTGGCCACTTGGCCTGGCAGGCAGGGCAGTGCCAAGCCAGGAATCTACAAACTCTGCTGGATCCTTCCAGAACGAAAGCTGCAGCAACTAGGACCCTGCAAGTCCTTAGAGCCCCAGATGCCACCTGTCATCTGACACCCAGAGCCTGGGCCAATGACTTCGTTTTCCCCATGGAAAATGGCCTCCATTTCTGGCCACTCGCCCTGACCAAGAGGGTGGTGCCCAGCAAGAAATTTGCAAGCTTTGCTGGATTGCTCCAAATCTAAAGCTGCCACTTGTTGTTGTTCTATTTCTCTAGAGTCCCATCATGCTGTTCTCAGATTGCTAAAGTCCATACCTCCTCGGTGTGTTCTTATGGCTGCAGATCTTCACAGCACAGACGCTTTCTTCTGCATGCTGTTCTTTCCCAGTTCAGGGCTCCTTCAAGGCTCTCCCTGAATGGCTACGCCGCCCCCTTTTATCCCAGTTCTCTTCAATGCTCACAGCTGCAGCCCATCAAGGACAACCAGGACCTGTGGGGCAAAGCCTCTAGACAGATATTCAAATAGAATCCATTTCCTCTACTCTAGCCAGTAAGTACTACCCTACAAGTCCTCAGAACCCCAAAGGCCACCTTTCATCTGACACCCAGACCCTGGGGAAAGGACTTCTTTTTCCCATGGCAAATGGCCTCCCTTGGCAGCCACTCACCCTGGCAGAAAGTGGGAGCCTAGCTAGAATGATGCAATCGTTGCTGGATTTTTCCAAAAGAAAAGCTGGCAGCAACTAGGGCCCTGGAAGTACTTAGAGCCTCAAACGCCACCTTGAACATATTCCTGAGACCCTGGGGAAAGGACTTCTTTTTTCCCATGGAAAATGGCCTTCATTTCTGGCCACTTGGCCTGGCAGGCAGGGCAGTGCCAAGCCAGGAATCTACAAACTCTGCTGGATCCTTCCAGAACGAAAGCTGCCAGCAACTAGGACCCTGCAAGTCCTTAGAGCCCCAGATGCCACCTGTCATCTGACACCCAGAGCCTGGGCCAATGACTTCGTTTTCCCCATGGAAAATGGCCTCCATTTCTGGCCACTCGCCCTGACCAAGAGGGTGGTGCCCAGCAAGAAATTTGCAAGCTTTGCTGGATTGCTCCAAATCGAAAGCTGCCACTTGTTGTTGTTCTATTTCTCTAGAGTCCCATCATGCTGTTCTCAGATTGCTAAAGTCCATACCTCCTCGGTGTGTTCTTATGGCTGCAGATCTTCACAGCACAGACGCTTTCTTCTGCATGCTGTTCTTTCCCAGTTCAGGGCTCCTTCAAGGCTCTCCCTGAATGGCTACGCCGCCCCCTTTTATCCCAGTTCTCTTCAATGATCACAGCTGCAGCCCATCAAGGACAACCAGGACCTGTGGGCAAAGCCTCTAGACAGATATTCAAATAGAATCCATTTCCTCTACTCTAGCCAGTAAGTATACCCTACAAGTCCTCAGAACCCCAAAGCCACCTTTCATCTGACACCCCAGACCCTGGGGAAAGGACTTCTTTTTCCCATGGCAAATGGCCTCCCTTGGCAGCCACTCACCCTGGCAGAAAGTGGGAGCCTAGCTAGAATGATGCAATCGTTGCTGGATTTTTCCAAAAGAAAAGCTGGCAGCAACTAGGGCCCTGGAAGTACTTAGAGCCTCAAACGCCACCTTGAACATATTCCTGAGACCCTGGGGAAAGGACATCTTTTTCCCATGGAAAATGGCCTTCATTTGTGGCCACTTGGCCTGGCAGGCAGGGCAGTGCCAAGCCAGGAATCTACAAACTCTGCTGGATCCTTCCAGAACGAAAGCTGCCAGCAACTAGGACCCTGCAAGTCCTTAGAGCCCCAGATGCCACCTGTCATCTGACACCCAGAGCCTGGGCCAATGACTTCGTTTTCCCCATGAAAATGGCCTCCATTTCTGGCCACTCGCCCTGACCAAGAGGTGGTGCCCAGCAAGAAATTTGCAAGCTTTGCTGGATTGCTCCAAATCTAAAGCTGCCACTTGTTGTTGTTCTATTTCTCTAGAGTCCCATCATGCTGTTCTCAGATTGCTAAAGTCCATACCTCCTCGGTGTGTTCTTATGGCTGCAGATCTTCACAGCACAGACGCTTTCTTCTGCATGCTGTTCTTTCCCAGTTCAGGGCTCCTTCAAGGCTCTCCCTGAATGGCTACGCCGCCCCCTTTTATCCCAGTTCTCTTCAATGCTCACAGCTGCAGCCCATCAAGGACAACCAGGACCTGTGGGGCAAAGCCTCTAGACAGATATTCAAATAGAATCCATTTCCTCTACTCTAGCCAGTAAGTACTACCCTACAAGTCCTCAGAACCCCAAAGGCCACCTTTCATCTGACACCCAGACCCTGGGGAAAGGACTTCTTTTTCCCATGGCAAATGGCCTCCCTTGGCAGCCACTCACCCTGGCAGAAAGTGGGAGCCTAGCTAGAATGATGCAATCGTTGCTGGATTTTTCCAAAAGAAAAGCTGGCAGCAACTAGGGCCCTGGAAGTACTTAGAGCCTCAAACGCCACCTTGAACATATTCCTGAGACCCTGGGGAAAGGACTTCTTTTTCCCATGGAAAATGGCCTTCATTTGTGGCCACTTGGCCTGGCAGGCAGGGCAGTGCCAAGCCAGGAATCTACAAACTCTGCTGATCCTTCCAGAACGAAAGCTGCCAGCAACTAGGACCCTGCAAGTCCTTAGAGCCCCAGATGCCACCTGTCATCTGACACCCAGAGCCTGGGCCAATGACTTCGTTTTCCCCATGGAAAATGGCCTCCATTTCTGGCCACTCGCCCTGACCAAGAGGGTGGTGCCCAGCAAGAAATTTGCAAGCTTTGCTGGATTGCTCCAAATCTAAAGCTGCCACTTGTTGTTGTTCTATTTCTCTAGAGTCCCATCATGCTGTTCTCAGATTGCTAAAGTCCATACCTCCTCGGTGTGTTCTTATGGCTGCAGATCTTCACAGCACAGACGCTTTCTTCTGCATGCTGTTCTTTCCCAGTTCAGGCTCCTTCAAGGCTCTCCCTGAATGGCTACGCCGCCCCCTTTTATCCCAGTTCTCTTGCTCACAGCTGCAGCCCATCAAGGACAACCAGGACCTGTGGGCAAAGCCTCTAGACAGATATTCAAATAGAATCCATTTCCTCTACTCTAGCCAGTAAGTACTACCCTACAAGTCCTCAGAACCCCAAAGGCCACCTTTCATCTGACACCCAGACCCTGGGAAAGGACTTCTTTTTCCATGGCAAATGGCCTCCCTTGGCAGCCACTCACCCTGGCAGAAAGTGGGAGCCTAGCTAGAATGATGCAATCGTTGCTGGATTTTTCCAAAGAAAAGCTGGCAGCAACTAGGGCCTTGGAAGTATTTAGAGCCTCAAACGCCACCTTGAACATATTCTGAGACCCTGGGGAAAGGACATCTTTTTCCCATGGAAAATGGCCTTCATTTGTGGCCACTTGGCCTGGCAGGCAGGGCAGTGCCAAGCCAGGAATCTACAAACTCTGCTGGATCCTTCCAGAACGAAAGCTGCCAGCAACTAGGACCCTGCAAGTCCTTAGAGCCCCAGATGCCACCTGTCATCTGACACCCAGAGCCTGGGCCAATGACTTCGTTTTCCCCATGGAAAATGGCCTCCATTTCTGGCCACTCGCCCTGACCAAGAGGGTGGTGCCCAGCAAGAAATTTGCAAGCTTTGCTGGATTGCTCCAAATCTAAAGCTGCCACTTGTTGTTGTTCTATTTCTCTAGAGTCCCATCATGCTGTTCTCAGATTGCTAAAGTCCATACCTCCTCGGTGTGTTCTTATGGCTGCAGATCTTCACAGCACAGACGCTTTCTTCTGCATGCTGTTCTTTCCCAGTTCAGGGCTCCTTCAAGGCTCTCCCTGAATGGCTACGCCGCCCCTTTTATCCCAGTTCTCTTCAATGCTCACAGCTGCAGCCCATCAAGGACAACCAGGACCTGTGGGGCAAAGCCTCTAGACAGATATTCAAATAGAATCCATTTCCTCTACTCTAGCCAGTAAGTACTACCCTACAAGTCCTCAGAACCCCAAAGGCCACCTTTCATCTGACACCCAGACCCTGGGGAAAGGACTTCTTTTTCCCATGGCAAAATGGCCTCCCTTGGCAGCCACTCACCCTGGCAGAAAGTGGAGCCTAGCTAGAATGATGCAATCGTTGCTGGATTTTTCCAAAAGAAAAGCTGGCAGCAACTAGGGCCCTGGAAGTACTTAGAGCCTCAAACGCCACCTTGAACATATTCCTGAGACCCTGGGAAAGGACTTCTTTTTCCCATGGAAAATGGCCTTCATTTGTGGCCACTTGCCTGGCAGGCAGGGCAGTGCCAAGCCAGGAATCTACAAACTCTGCTGGATCCTTCCAGAACGAAAGCTGCCAGCAACTAGGACCCTGCAAGTCCTTAGAGCCCCAGATGCCACCTGTCATCTGACACCCAGAGCCTGGGCCAATGACTTCGTTTTCCCCATGGAAAATGGCCTCCATTTCTGGCCACTCGCCCTGACCAAGAGGGTGGTGCCCAGCAAGAAATTTGCAAGCTTTGCTGGATTGCTCCAAATCTAAAGCTGCCACTTGTTGTTGTTCTATTTCTCTAGAGTCCCATCATGCTGTTCTCAGATTGCTAAAGTCCATACCTCCTCGGTGTGTTCTTATGGCTGCAGATCTTCACAGCACAGACGCTTTCTTCTGCATGCTGTTCTTTCCAGTTCAGGGCTCCTTCAAGGCTCTCCCTGAATGGCTACGCCGCCCCCCTTTTATCCCAGTTCTCTTCAATGCTCACAGCTGCAGCCCATCAAGGACAACCAGGACCTGTGGGGCAAAGCCTCTAGACAGATATTCAAATAGAATCCATTTCCTCTACTCTAGCCAGTAAGTACTACCCTACAAGTCCTCAGAACCCAAAGGCCACCTTTCATCTGACACCCAGACCCTGGGGAAAGGACTTCTTTTTCCCATGGCAAATGGCCTCCCTTGCAGCCACTCACCCTGGCAGAAAGTGGGAGCCTAGCTAGAATGATGCAATCGTTGCTGGATTTTTCCAAAAGAAAAGCTGGCAGCAACTAGGGCCCTGGAAGTACTTAGAGCCTCAAACGCCACCTTGAACATATTCCTGAGACCCTGGGGAAAGGACTTCTTTTTCCCATGGAAAATGGCCTTCATTTGTGGCCACTTGGCCTGGCAGGCAGGGCAGTGCCAAGCCAGGAATCTACAAACTCTGCTGGATCCTTCCAGAACGAAAGCTGCCAGCAACTAGGACCCTGCAAGTCCTTAGAGCCCCAGATGCCACCTGTCATCTGACACCCAGAGCCTGGGCCAATGACTTCGTTTTCCCCATGGAAAATGGCCTCCATTTCTGGCCACTCGCCCTGACCAAGAGGGTGGTGCCCAGCAAGAAATTTGCAAGCTTTGCTGGATTGCTCCAAATCTAAAGCTGCCACTTGTTGTTGTTCTATTTCTCTAGAGTCCCATCATGCTGTTCTCAGATTGCTAAAGTCCATACCTCCTCGGTGTGTTCTTATGCTGCAGATCTTCACAGCACAGACGCTTTCTTCTGCATGCTGTTCTTCCCAGTTCAGGGCTCCTTCAAGGCTCTCCCTGAATGGCTACGCCGCCCCCTTTTATCCCAGTTCTCTTCAATGCTCACAGCTGCAGCCCATCAAGGACAACCAGGACCTGTGGGGCAAAGCCTCTAGACAGATATTCAAATAGAATCCATTTCCTCTACTCTAGCCAGTAAGTACTACCCTACAAGTCCTCAGAACCCCAAAGGCCACCTTTCATCTGACACCCAGACCCTGGGGAAAGGACTTCTTTTTCCCATGGCAAATGGCCTCCCTTGGCAGCCACTCACCCTGGCAGAAAGTGGGAGCCTAGCTAGAATGATGCAATCGTTGCTGGATTTTTCCAAAAGAAAAGCTGGCAGCAACTAGGGCCCTGGAAGTATTTAGAGCCTCAAACGCCACCTTGAACATATTCCTGAGACCCTGGGGAAAGGACATCTTTTTCCCATGGAAAATGGCCTTCATTTGTGGCCACTTGGCCTGGCAGGCAGGGCAGTGCCAAGCCAGGAATCTACAAACTCTGCTGGATCCTTCCAGAACGAAAGCTGCCAGCAACTAGGACCCTGCAAGTCCTTAGAGCCCCAGATGCCACCTGTCATCTGACACCCAGAGCCTGGGCCAATGACTTCGTTTTCCCATGGAAAATGGCCTCCATTTCTGGCCACTCGCCCTGACCAAGAGGGTGGTGCCCAGCAAGAAATTTGCAAGCTTTGCTGGATTGCTCCAAATCTAAAGCTGCCACTTGTTGTTGTTCTATTTCTCTAGAGTCCCATCATGCTGTTCTCAGATTGCTAAAGTCCATACCTCCTCGGTGTGTTCTTATGGCTGCAGATCTTCACAGCACAGACGCTTTCTTCTGCATGCTGTTCTTTCCCAGTTCAGGGCTCCTTCAAGGCTCTCCCTGAATGGCTACGCCGCCCCCTTTTATCCCAGTTCTCTTCAATGCTCACAGCTGCAGCCCATCAAGGACAACCAGGACCTGTGGGGCAAAGCCTCTAGACAGATATTCAAATAGAATCCATTTCCTCTACTCTAGCCAGTAAGTACTACCCTACAAGTCCTCAGAACCCCAAAGGCCACCTTTCATCTGACACCCAGACCCTGGGGAAAGGACTTCTTTTTCCCATGGCAAATGGCCTCCCTTGGCAGCCACTCACCCTGGCAGAAAGTGGGAGCCTAGCTAGAATGATGCAATCGTTGCTGGATTTTTCCAAAGAAAAGCTGGCAGCAACTAGGGCCCTGGAAGTACTTAGAGCCTCAAACGCCACCTTGAACATATTCCTGAGACCCTGGGAAAGGACTTCTTTTTCCCATGAAAATGGCCTTCATTTGTGGCCACTTGGCCTGGCAGGCAGGGCAGTGCCAAGCCAGGAATCTACAAACTCTGCTGGATCCTTCCAGAACGAAAGCTGCCAGCAACTAGGACCCTGCAAGTCCTTAGAGCCCCAGATGCCACCTGTCATCTGACACCCAGAGCCTGGGCCAATGACTTCGTTTTCCCCATGGAAATGGCCTCCATTTCTGGCCACTCGCCCTGACCAAGAGGGTGGTGCCCAGCAAGAAATTTGCAAGCTTTGCTGGATTGCTCCAAATCTAAAGCTGCCACTTGTTGTTGTTCTATTTCTCTAGAGTCCATCATGCTGTTCTCAGATTGCTAAAGTCCATACCTCCTCGGTGTGTTCTTATGGCTGCAGATCTTCACAGCACAGACGCTTTCTTCTGCATGCTGTTCTTCCCAGTTCAGGGCTCCTTCAAGGCTCTCCCTGAATGGCTACGCCGCCCCCTTTTATCCCAGTTCTCTTCAATGCTCACAGCTGCAGCCCATCAAGGACAACCAGGACCTGTGGGGCAAAGCCTCTAGACAGATATTCAAATAGAATCCATTTCCTCTACTCTAGCCAGTAAGTACTACCCTACAAGTCCTCAGAACCCCAAAGGCCACCTTTCATCTGACACCCAGACCCTGGGGAAAGGACTTCTTTTTCCCATGGCAAATGGCCTCCCTTGGCAGCCACTCACCCTGGCAGAAAGTGGGAGCCTAGCTAGAATGATGCAATCGTTGCTGGATTTTTCCAAAAGAAAAGCTGCAGCAACTAGGGCCCTGGAAGTACTTAGAGCCTCAAACGCCACCTTGAACATATTCCTGAGACCCTGGGGAAAGGACTTCTTTTTCCCATGGAAAATGGCCTTCATTTGTGGCCACTTGGCCTGGCAGGCAGGGCAGTGCCAAGCCAGGAATCTACAAACTCTGCTGGATCCTTCCAGAACGAAAGCTGCCAGCAACTAGGACCCTGCAAGTCCTTAGAGCCCCAGATGCCACCTGTCATCTGACACCCAGAGCCTGGGCCAATGACTTCGTTTTCCCCATGGAAAATGGCCTCCATTTCTGGCCACTCGCCCTGACCAAGAGGGTGGTGCCCAGCAAGAAATTTGCAAGCTTTGCTGATTGCTCCAAATCTAAAGCTGCCACTTGTTGTTGTTCTATTTCTCTAGAGTCCCATCATGCTGTCTCAGATTGCTAAAGTCCATACCTCCTCGGTGTGTTCTTATGGCTGCAGATCTTCACAGCACAGACGCTTTCTTCTGCATGCTGTTCTTTCCCAGTTCAGGGCTCCTTCAAGGCTCTCCCTGAATGGCTACGCCGCCCCCTTTTATCCCAGTTCTCTTCAATGCTCACAGCTGCAGCCCATCAAGGACAACCAGGACCTGTGGGGCAAAGCCTCTAGACAGATATTCAAATAGAATCCATTTCCTCTACTCTAGCCAGTAAGTACTACCCGTACAAGTCCTCAGAACCCCAAAGGCCACCTTTCATCTGACACCCAGACCCTGGGAAAGGACTTCTTTTTCCCATGGCAAATGGCCTCCCTTGGCAGCCACTCACCCTGGCAGGAAAGTGGGAGCCTTAGCTAGAATGATGCAATCGTTGCTGGATTTTTCCAAAGAAAAGCTGGCAGCAACTAGGGCCTGGAAGTATTTAGAGCCTCAAACGCCACCTTGAACATATTCCTGAGACCCTGGGGAAAGGACATCTTTTTCCCATGGAAAATGGCCTTCATTTGTGGCCACTTGGCCTGGCAGGCAGGGCAGTGCCAAGCAGGAATCTACAAACTCTGCTGGATCCTTCCAGAACGAAAGCTGCCAGCAACTAGGACCCTGCAAGTCCTTAGAGCCCCAGATGCCACCTGTCATCTGACACCCAGAGCCTGGGCCAATGACTTCGTTTTCCCCATGGAAAATGGCCTCCATTTCTGGCCACTCGCCCTGACCAAGAGGGTGGTGCCCAGCAAGAAATTTGCAAGCTTTGCTGGATTGCTCCAAATCTAAAGCTGCCACTTGTTGTTGTTCTATTTCTCTAGAGTCCCATCATGCTGTTCTCAGATTGCTAAAGTCCATACCTCCTCGGTGTGTTCTTATGGCTGCAGATCTTCACAGCACAGACGCTTTCTTCTGCATGCTGTTCTTTCCAGTTCAGGGCTCCTTCAAGGCTCTCCCTGAATGGCTACGCCGCCCCCTTTTATCCCAGTTCTCTTCAATGCTCACAGCTGCAGCCCATCAAGGACAACCAGGACCTGTGGGGCAAAGCCTCTAGACAGATATTCAAATAGAATCCATTTCCTCTACTCTAGCCAGTAAGTACTACCCTACAAGTCCTCAGAACCCCAAAGGCCACCTTTCATCTGACACCCAGACCCTGGGGAAAGGACTTCTTTTTCCCATGGCAAATGGCCTCCCTTGGCAGCCACTCACCCTGGCAGAAAGTGGGAGCCTAGCTAGAATGATGCAATCGTTGCTGGATTTTTCCAAAAGAAAAGCTGGCAGCAACTAGGGCCCTGGAAGTACTTAGAGCCTCAAACGCCACCTTGAACATATTCCTGAGACCCTGGGGAAAGGACTTCTTTTTCCCATGGAAAATGGCCTTCATTTGTGGCCACTTGGCCTGGCAGGCAGGGCAGTGCCAAGCCAGGAATCTACAAACTCTGCTGGATCCTTCCAGAACGAAAGCTGCCAGCAACTAGGACCCTGCAAGTCCTTAGAGCCCCAGATGCCACCTGTCATCTGACACCCAGAGCCTGGGCCAATGACTTCGTTTTCCCCATGGAAAATGGCCTCCATTTCTGGCCACTCGCCCTGACCAAGAGGGTGGTGCCCAGCAAGAAATTTGCAAGCTTTGCTGGATTGCTCCAAATCTAAAGCTGCCACTTGTTGTTGTTCTATTTCTCTAGAGTCCCATCATGCTGTTCTCAGATTGCTAAAGTCCATACCTCCTCGGTGTGTTCTTATGGCTGCAGATCTTCACAGCACAGACGCTTTCTTCTGCATGCTGTTCTTTCCCAGTTCAGGGCTCCTTCAAGGCTCTCCCTGAATGGCTACGCCGCCCCCTTTTATCCCAGTTCTCTTCAATGCTCACAGCTGCAGCCCATCAAGGACAACCAGGACCTGTGGGGCAAAGCCTCTAGACAGATATTCAAATAGAATCCATTTCCTCTACTCTAGCCAGTAAGTACTACCCTACAAGTCCTCAGAACCCCAAAGGCCACCTTTCATCTGACACCCAGACCCTGGGGAAAGGACTTCTTTTTCCCATGGCAAATGGCCTCCCTTGGCAGCCACTCACCCTGGCAGAAAGTGGGAGCCTAGCTAGAATGATGCAATCGTTGCTGGATTTTTCCAAAAGAAAAGCTGGCAGCAACTAGGGCCTTGGAAGTACTTAGAGCCTCAAACGCCACCTTGAACATATTACTGAGACCCTGGGGAAAGGACATCTTTTTCCCATGGAAAATGGCCTTCATTTGTGGCCACTTGGCCTGGCAGGCAGGGCAGTGCCAAGCCAGGAATCTACAAACTCTGCTGGATCCTTCCAGAACGAAAGCTGCCAGCAACTAGGACCCTGCAAGTCCTTAGAGCCCCAGATGCCACCTGTCATCTGACACCCAGAGCCTGGGCCAATGACTTCGTTTTCCCCATGGAAAATGGCCTCCATTTCTGGCCACTCGCCCTGACCAAGAGGGTGGTGCCCAGCAAGAAATTTGCAAGCTTTGCTGGATTGCTCCAAATCTAAAGCTGCCACTTGTTGTTGTTCTATTTCTCTAGAGTCCATCATGCTGTTCTCAGATTGCTAAAGTCCATACCTCCTCGGTGTGTTCTTATGGCTGCAGATCTTCACAGCACAGACGCTTTCTTCTGCATGCTGTTCTTTCCCAGTTCAGGGCTCCTTCAAGGCTCTCCCTGAATGGCTACGCCGCCCCTTTTATCCCAGTTCTCTTCAATGCTCACAGCTGCAGCCCATCAAGGACAACCAGGACCTGTGGGGCAAAGCCTCTAGACAGATATTCAAATAGAATCCATTTCCTCTACTCTAGCCAGTAAGTACTACCCTACAAGTCCTCAGAACCCCAAAGGCCACCTTTCATCTGACACCCAGACCCTGGGGAAAGGACTTCTTTTTCCCATGGCAAATGGCCTCCCTTGGCAGCCACTCACCCTGGCAGAAAGTGGGAGCCTAGCTAGAATGATGCAATCGTTGCTGGATTTTTCCAAAAGAAAAGCTGGCAGCAACTAGGGCCTGGAAGTACTTAGAGCCTCAAACGCCACCTTGAACATATTCCTGAGACCCTGGGGAAAGGACTTCTTTTCCCATGGAAAATGGCCTTCATTTGTGGCCACTTGGCCTGGCAGGCAGGGCAGTGCCAAGCCAGGAATCTACAAACTCTGCTGGATCCTTCCAGAACGAAAGCTGCCAGCAACTAGGACCCTGCAAGTCCTTAGAGCCCCAGATGCCACCTGTCATCTGACACCCAGAGCCTGGGCCAATGACTTCGTTTTCCCCATGGAAAATGGCCTCCATTTCTGGCCACTCGCCCTGACCAAGAGGGTGGTGCCCAGCAAGAAATTTGCAAGCTTTGCTGGATTGCTCCAAATCTAAAGCTGCCACTTGTTGTTGTTCTATTTCTCTAGAGTCCCATCATGCTGTTCTCAGATTGCTAAAGTCCATACCTCCTCGGTGTGTTCTTATGGCTGCAGATCTTCACAGCACAGACGCTTTCTTCTGCATGCTGTTCTTTCCAGTTCAGGGCTCCTTCAAGGCTCTCCCTGAATGCTACGCCGCCCCCTTTTATCCCAGTTCTCTTCAATGCTCACAGCTGCAGCCCATCAAGGACAACCAGGACCTGTGGGGCAAAGCCTCTAGACAGATATTCAAATAGAATCCATTTCCTCTACTCTAGCCAGTAAGTACTACCCTACAAGTCCTCAGAACCCCAAAGGCCACCTTTCATCTGACACCCAGACCCTGGGGAAAGGACTTCTTTTTCCCATGGCAAATGGCCTCCCTTGGCAGCCACTCACCCTGGCAGAAAGTGGGAGCCTAGCTAGAATGATGCAATCGTTGCTGGATTTTTCCAAAGAAAAGCTGGCAGCAACTAGGGCCCTGGAAGTACTTAGAGCCTCAAACGCCACCTTGAACATATTCCTGAGACCCTGGGGAAAGGACTTCTTTTTCCCATGGAAAATGGCCTTCATTTGTGGCCACTTGGCCTGGCAGGCAGGGCAGTGCCAAGCCAGGAATCTACAAACTCTGCTGGATCCTTCCAGAACGAAAGCTGCCAGCAACTAGGACCCTGCAAGTCCTTAGAGCCCCAGATGCCACCTGTCATCTGACACCCAGAGCCTGGGCCAATGACTTCGTTTTCCCATGGAAAATGGCCTCCATTTCTGGCCACTCGCCCTGACCAAGAGGGTGGTGCCCAGCAAGAAATTTGCAAGCTTTGCTGGATTGCTCCAAATCTAAAGCTGCCACTTGTTGTTGTTCTATTTCTCTAGAGTCCCATCATGCTGTTCTCAGATTGCTAAAGTCCATACCTCCTCGGTGTGTTCTTATGGCTGCAGATCTTCACAGCACAGACGCTTTCTTCTGCATGCTGTTCTTTCCCAGTTCAGGGCTCCTTCAAGGCTCTCCCTGAATGGCTACGCCGCCCCCTTTTATCCCAGTTCTCTTCAATGCTCACAGCTGCAGCCCATCAAGGACAACCAGGACCTGTGGGGCAAAGCCTCTAGACAGATATTCAAATAGAATCCATTTCCTCTACTCTAGCCAGTAAGTACTACCCTACAAGTCCTCAGAACCCCAAAGGCCACCTTTCATCTGACACCCAGACCCTGGGGAAAGGACTTCTTTTTCCCATGGCAAATGGCCTCCCTTGGCAGCCACTCACCCTGGCAGAAAGTGGGAGCCTAGCTAGAATGATGCAATCGTTGCTGGATTTTTCCAAAAGAAAAGCTGGCAGCAACTAGGGCCCTGGAAGTACTTAGAGCCTCAAACGCCACCTTGAACATATTCCTGAGACCCTGGGGAAAGGACTTCTTTTTCCCATGGAAAATGGCCTTCATTTGTGGCCACTTGGCCTGGCAGGCAGGGCAGTGCAAGCCAGGAATCTACAAACTCTGCTGGATCCTTCCAGAACGAAAGCTGCCAGCAACTAGGACCCTGCAAGTCCTTAGAGCCCCAGATGCCACCTGTCATCTGACACCCAGAGCCTGGGCCAATGACTTCGTTTTCCCCATGGAAAATGGCCTCCATTTCTGGCCACTCGCCCTGACCAAGAGGGTGGTGCCCAGCAAGAAATTTGCAAGCTTTGCTGGATTGCTCCAAATCTAAAGCTGCCACTTGTTGTTGTTCTATTTCTCTAGAGTCCCATCATGCTGTTCTCAGATTGCTAAAGTCCATACCTCCTCGTGTGTTCTTATGGCTGCAGATCTTCACAGCACAGACGCTTTCTTCTGCATGCTGTTCTTTCCCAGTTCAGGGCTCCTTCAAGGCTCTCCCTGAATGGCTACGCCGCCCCCTTTTATCCCAGTTCTCTTCAATGCTCACAGCTGCAGCCCATCAAGGACAACCAGGACCTGTGGGGCAAAGCCTCTAGACAGATATTCAAATAGAATCCATTTCCTCTACTCTAGCCAGTAAGTACTACCCTACAAGTCCTCAGAACCCCAAAGGCCACCTTTCATCTGACACCCAGACCCTGGGGAAAGGACTTCTTTTTCCCATGGCAAATGGCCTCCCTTGGCAGCCACTCACCCTGGCAGAAAGTGGGAGCCTAGCTAGAATGATGCAATCGTTGCTGGATTTTTCCAAAGAAAAGCTGGCAGCAACTAGGGCCCTGGAAGTACTTAGAGCCTCAAACGCCACCTTGAACATATTCCTGAGACCCTGGGGAAAGGACTTCTTTTTCCCATGGAAAATGGCCTTCATTTGTGGCCACTTGGCCTGGCAGGCAGGGCAGTGCCAAGCCAGGAATCTACAAACTCTGCTGGATCCTTCCAGAACGAAAGCTGCCAGCAACTAGGACCCTGCAAGTCCTTAGAGCCCCAGATGCCACCTGTCATCTGACACCCAGAGCCTGGGCCAATGACTTCGTTTTCCCCATGGAAAATGGCCTCCATTTCTGGCCACTCGCCCTGACCAAGAGGTGGTGCCCAGCAAGAAATTTGCAAGCTTTGCTGGATTGCTCCAAATCTAAAGCTGCCACTTGTTGTTGTTCTATTTCTCTAGAGTCCCATCATGCTGTTCTCAGATTGCTAAAGTCCATACCTCCTCGGTGTGTTCTTATGGCTGCAGATCTTCACAGCACAGACGCTTTCTTCTGCATGCTGTTCTTTCCCAGTTCAGGGCTCCTTCAAGGCTCTCCTGAATGGCTACGCCGCCCCCTTTTATCCAGTTCTCTTCAATGCTCACAGCTGCAGCCCATCAAGGACAACCAGGACCTGTGGGGCAAAGCCTCTAGACAGATATTCAAATAGAATCCATTTCCTCTACTCTAGCCAGTAAGTACTACCCTACAAGTCCTCAGAACCCCAAAGGCCACCTTTCATCTGACACCCAGACCCTGGGGAAAGGACTTCTTTTCCCATGGCAAATGGCCTCCCTTGGCAGCCACTCACCCTGGCAGAAAGTGGGAGCCTAGCTAGAATGATGCAATCGTTGCTGGATTTTTCCAAAAGAAAAGCTGGCAGCAACTAGGGCCCTGGAAGTACTTAGAGCCTCAAACGCCACCTTGAACATATTCCTGAGACCCTGGGGAAAGGACTTCTTTTTCCATGGAAAATGGCCTTCATTTGTGGCCACTTGGCCTGGCAGGCAGGGCAGTGCCAAGCCAGGAATCTACAAACTCTGCTGGATCCTTCCAGAACGAAAGCTGCCAGCAACTAGGACCCTGCAAGTCCTTAGAGCCCCAGATGCCACCTGTCATCTGACACCCAGAGCCTGGCCAATGACTTCGTTTTCCCCATGGAAAATGGCCTCCATTTCTGGCCACTCGCCCTGACCAAGAGGGTGGTGCCCAGCAAGAAATTTGCAAGCTTTGCTGGATTGCTCCAAATCTAAAGCTGCCACTTGTTGTTGTTCTATTTCTCTAGAGTCCCATCATGCTGTTCTCAGATTGCTAAAGTCCATACCTCCTCGGTGTGTTCTTATGGCTGCAGATCTTCACAGCACAGACGCTTTCTTCTGCATGCTGTTCTTTCCAGTTCAGGGCTCCTTCAAGGCTCTCCCTGAATGGCTACGCCGCCCCCTTTTATCCCAGTTCTCTTCAATGCTCACAGCTGCAGCCCATCAAGGACAACCAGGACCTGTGGGGCAAAGCCTCTAGACAGATATTCAAATAGAATCCATTTCCTCTACTCTAGCCAGTAAGTAGTACCCTACAAGTCCTCAGAACCCCAAAGGCCACCTTTCATCTGACACCCAGACCCTGGGGAAAGGACTTCTTTTTCCCATGGCAAATGGCCTCCCTTGGCAGCCACTCACCCTGGCAGAAGTGGGAGCCTAGCTAGAATGATGCAATCGTTGCTGGATTTTTCCAAAAGAAAAGCTGGCAGCAACTAGGGCCCTGGAAGTACTTAGAGCCTCAAACGCCACCTTGAACATATTCCTGAGACCCTGGGGAAAGGACTTCTTTTTCCCATGGAAAATGGCCTTCATTTGTGGCCACTTGGCCTGGCAGGCAGGGCAGTGCCAAGCCAGGAATCTACAAACTCTGCTGGATCCTTCCAGAACGAAAGCTGCCAGCAACTAGGACCCTGCAAGTCCTTAGAGCCCCAGATGCCACCTGTCATCTGACACCAGAGCCTGGGCCAATGACTTCGTTTTCCCCATGGAAAATGGCCTCCATTTCTGGCCACTCGCCCTGACCAAGAGGGTGGTGCCCAGCAAGAAATTTGCAAGCTTTGCTGGATTGCTCCAAATCTAAAGCTGCCACTTGTTGTTGTTCTATTTCTCTAGAGTCCCATCATGCTGTTCTCAGATTGCTAAAGTCCATACCTCCTCGGTGTGTTCTTATGGCTGCAGATCATCACAGCACAGACGCTTTCTTCTGCATGCTGTTCTTTCCAGTTCAGGGCTCCTTCAAGGCTCTCCCTGAATGGCTACGCCGCCCCCTTTTATCCCAGTTCTCTTCAATGCTCACAGCTGCAGCCCATCAAGGACAACCAGGACCTGTGGGGCAAAGCCTCTAGACAGATATTCAAATAGAATCCATTTCCTCTACTCTAGCCAGTAAGTAGTACCCTACAAGTCCTCAGAACCCCAAAGGCCACCTTTCATCTGACACCCAGACCCTGGGGAAAGGACTTCTTTTTCCCATGGCAAATGGCCTCCCTTGGCAGCCACTCACCCTGGCAGAAAGTGGGAGCCTAGCTAGAATGATGCAATCGTTGCTGGATTTTTCCAAAGAAAAGCTGGCAGCAACTAGGGCCCTGGAAGTACTTAGAGCCTCAAACGCCACCTTGAACATATTCCTGAGACCCTGGGGAAAGGACTTCTTTTTCCCATGGAAAATGGCCTTCATTTGTGGCCACTTGGCCTGGCAGGCAGGGCAGTGCCAAGCCAGGAATCTACAAACTCTGCTGGATCCTTCCAGAACGAAAGCTGCCAGCAACTAGGACCCTGCAAGTCCTTAGAGCCCCAGATGCCACCTGTCATCTGACACCCAGAGCCTGGGCCAATGACTTCGTTTTCCCCATGGAAAATGGCCTCCATTTCTGGCCACTCGCCCTGACCAAGAGGGTGGTGCCCAGCAAGAAATTTGCAAGCTTTGCTGGATTGCTCCAAATCTAAAGCTGCCACTTGTTGTTGTTCTATTTCTCTAGAGTCCCATCATGCTGTTCTCAGATTGCTAAAGTCCATACCTCCTCGGTGTGTTCTTATGGCTGCAGATCTTCACAGCACAGACGCTTTCTTCTGCATGCTGTTCTTTCCCAGTTCAGGGCTCCTTCAAGGCTCTCCCTGAATGGCTACGCCGCCCCCTTTTATCCCAGTTCTCTTCAATGCTCACAGCTGCAGCCCATCAAGGACAACCAGGACCTGTGGGGCAAAGCCTCTAGACAGATATTCAAATAGAATCCATTTCCTCTACTCTAGCCAGTAAGTAGTACCCTACAAGTCCTCAGAACCCCAAAGGCCACCTTTCATCTGACACCCAGACCCTGGGGAAAGGACTTCTTTTTCCCATGGCAAATGGCCTCCCTTGGCAGCCACTCACCCTGGCAGAAAGTGGGAGCCTAGCTAGAATGATGCAATCGTTGCTGGATTTTTCCAAAAGAAAAGCTGGCAGCAACTAGGGCCCTGAAGTACTTAGAGCCTCAAACGCCACCTTGAACATATTCCTGAGACCCTGGGGAAAGGACTTCTTTTTCCATGGAAAATGGCCTTCATTTGTGGCCACTTGGCCTGGCAGGCAGGGCAGTGCCAAGCCAGGAATCTACAAACTCTGCTGGATCCTTCCAGAACGAAAGCTGCCAGCAACTAGGACCCTGCAAGTCCTTAGAGCCCCAGATGCCACCTGTCATCTGACACCCAGAGCCTGGGCCAATGACTTCGTTTTCCCCATGGAAAATGGCCTCCATTTCTGGCCACTCGCCCTGACCAAGAGGGTGGTGCCCAGCAAGAAATTTGCAAGCTTTGCTGGATTGCTCCAAATCTAAAGCTGCCACTTGTTGTTGTTCTATTTCTCTAGAGTCCCATCATGCTGTTCTCAGATTGCTAAAGTCCATACCTCCTCGGTGTGTTCTTATGGCTGCAGATCTTCACAGCACAGACGCTTTCTTCTGCATGCTGTTCTTCCCAGTTCAGGGCTCCTTCAAGGCTCTCCCTGAATGGCTACGCCGCCCCTTTTATCCCAGTTCTCTTCAATGCTCACAGCTGCAGCCCATCAAGGACAACCAGGACCTGTGGGGCAAAGCCTCTAGACAGATATTCAAATAGAATCCATTTCCTCTACTCTAGCAGTAAGTAGTACCCTACAAGTCCTCAGAACCCCAAAGGCCACCTTTCATCTGACACCCAGACCCTGGGAAAGGACTTCTTTTTCCCATGGCAAATGGCCTCCCTTGGCAGCCACTCACCCTGGCAGAAAGTGGGAGCCTAGCTAGAATGATGCAATCGTTGCTGGATTTTTCCAAAAGAAAAGCTGGCAGCAACTAGGGCCCTGGAAGTACTTAGAGCCTCAAACGCCACCTTGAACATATTCCTGAGACCCTGGGGAAAGGACTTCTTTTTCCCATGGAAAATGGCCTTCATTTGTGGCCACTTGGCCTGGCAGGCAGGGCAGTGCCAAGCCAGGAATCTACAAACTCTGCTGGATCCTTCCAGAACGAAAGCTGCCAGCAACTAGGACCCTGCAAGTCCTTAGAGCCCCAGATGCCACCTGTCATCTGACACCCAGAGCCTGGGCCAATGACTTCGTTTTCCCCATGGAAAATGGCCTCCATTTCTGGCCACTCGCCCTGACCAAGAGGGTGGTGCCCAGCAAGAAATTTGCAAGCTTTGCTGGATTGCTCCAAATCTAAAGCTGCCACTTGTTGTTGTTCTATTTCTCTAGAGTCCCATCATGCTGTTCTCAGATTGCTAAAGTCCATACCTCCTCGGTGTGTTCTTATGGCTGCAGATCATCACAGCACAGACGCTTTCTTCTGCATGCTGTTCTTTCCCAGTTCAGGGCTCCTTCAAGGCTCTCCCTGAATGGCTACGCCGCCCCCTTTTATCCCAGTTCTCTTCAATGCTCACAGCTGCAGCCCATCAAGGACAACCAGGACCTGTGGGGCAAAGCCTCTAGACAGATATTCAAATAGAATCCATTTCCTCTACTCTAGCCAGTAAGTAGTACCCTACAAGTCTCAGAACCCCAAAGGCCACCTTTCATCTGACACCCAGACCCTGGGGAAAGGACTTCTTTTTCCCATGGCAAATGGCCTCCCTTGGCAGCCACTCACCCTGGCAGAAAGTGGGAGCCTAGCTAGAATGATGCAATCGTTGCTGATTTTTCCAAAAGAAAAGCTGGCAGCAACTAGGGCCCTGGAAGTACTTAGAGCCTCAAACGCCACCTTGAACATATTCCTGAGACCCTGGGGAAAGGACTTCTTTTTCCATGGAAAATGGCCTTCATTTGTGGCCACTTGCCTGGCAGGCAGGGCAGTGCCAAGCCAGGAATCTACAAACTCTGCTGGATCCTTCCAGAACGAAAGCTGCCAGCAACTAGGACCCTGCAAGTCCTTAGAGCCCCAGATGCCACCTGTCATCTGACACCCAGAGCCTGGGCCAATGACTTCGTTTTCCCCATGGAAAATGGCCTCCATTTCTGGCCACTCGCCCTGACCAAGAGGGTGGTGCCCAGCAAGAAATTTGCAAGCTTTGCTGGATTGCTCCAAATCTAAAGCTGCCACTTGTTGTTGTTCTATTTCTCTAGAGTCCCATCATGCTGTTCTCAGATTGCTAAAGTCCATACCTCCTCGGTGTGTTCTTATGGCTGCAGATCTTCACAGCACAGACGCTTTCTTCTGCATGCTGTTCTTTCCCAGTTCAGGGCTCCTTCAAGGCTCTCCCTGAATGGCTACGCCGCCCCCTTTTATCCCAGTTCTCTTCAATGCTCACAGCTGCAGCCCATCAAGGACAACCAGGACCTGTGGGGCAAAGCCTCTAGACAGATATTCAAATAGAATCCATTTCCTCTACTCTAGCCAGTAAGTAGTACCCTACAAGTCCTCAGAACCCCAAAGGCCACCTTTCATCTGACACCCAGACCCTGGGGAAAGGACTTCTTTTTCCCATGGCAAATGGCCTCCCTTGGCAGCCACTCACCCTGGCAGAAAGTGGGAGCCTAGCTAGAATGATGCAATCGTTGCTGGATTTTTCCAAAAGAAAAGCTGGCAGCAACTAGGGCCCTGGAAGTACTTAGAGCCTCAAACGCCACCTTGAACATATTCCTGAGACCCTGGGGAAAGGACTTCTTTTTCCCATGGAAAATGGCCTTCATTTGTGGCCACTTGGCCTGGCAGGCAGA
>NW_027509991.1:0-69371 GCF_051311805.1 Agelaius phoeniceus
CCCTAACCCTAACCCTAACCCTAACCCTAACCCTAACCCTAACCCTAACCCTAACCCTAACCCTAACCCTAACCCTAACCCTAACCCTAACCCTAACCCTAACCCTAACCCTAACCCTAACCCTAACCCTAACCCTAACCCTAACCCTAACCCTAACCCTAACCCTAACCCTAACCCTAACCCTAACCCTAACCCTAACCCTAACCCTAACCCTAACCCTAACCCTAACCCTAACCCTAACCCTAACCCTAACCCTAACCCTAACCCTAACCCTAACCCTAACCCTAACCCTAACCCTAACCCTAACCCTAACCCTAACCCTAACCCTAACCCTAACCCTAACCCTAACCCTAACCCTAACCCTAACCCTAACCCTAACCCTAACCCTAACCCTAACCCTAACCCTAACCCTAACCCTAACCCTAACCCTAACCCTAACCCTAACCCTAACCCTAACCCTAACCCTAACCCTAACCCTAACCCTAACCCTAACCCTAACCCTAACCTAACCCTAACCCTAACCCTAACCCTAACCCTAACCCTAACCCTAACCCTAACCCTAACCCTAACCCTAACCCTAACCCTAACCCTAACCCTAACCCTAACCCTAACCCTAACCCTAACCCTAACCCTAACCCTAACCCTAACCCTAACCCTAACCCTAACCCTAACCCTAACCCTAACCCTAACCCTAACCCTAACCCTAACCCTAACCTAACCCTAACCCTAACCCTAACCCTAACCCTAACCCTAACCCTAACCCTAACCCTAACCCTAACCCTAACCCTAACCCTAACCCTAACCCTAACCCTAACCCTAACCCTAACCCTAACCCTAACCCTAACCCTAACCCTAACCCTAACCCTAACCCTAACCCTAACCCTAACCCTAACCCTAACCCTAACCCTAACCCTAACCCTAACCCTAACCCTAACCCTAACCCTAACCCTAACCCTAACCCTAACCCTAACCCTAACCCTAACCCTAACCCTAACCTAACCCTAACCCTAACCCTAACCCTAACCCTAACCCTAACCCTAACCCTAACCCTAACCCTAACCCTAACCCTAACCCTAACCCTAACCCTAACCCTAACCCTAACCCTAACCCTAACCCTAACCCTAACCCTAACCCTAACCCTAACCCTAACCCTAACCCTAACCCTAACCCTAACCCTAACCCTAACCCTAACCCTAACCCTAACCCTAACCCTAACCCTAACCCTAACCCTAACCCTAACCCTAACCCTAACCCTAACCCTAACCCTAACCCTAACCCTAACCCTAACCCTAACCCTAACCCTAACCCTAACCCTAACCCTAACCCTAACCCTAACCCTAACCCTAACCCTAACCCTAACCCTAACCCTAACCCTAACCCTAACCCTAACCCTAACCCTAACCCTAACCCTAACCCTAACCCTAACCCTAACCCTAACCCTAACCCTAACCCTAACCCTAACCCTAACCCTAACCCTAACCCTAACCCTAACCCTAACCCTAACCCTAACCCTAACCCTAACCCTAACCCTAACCCTAACCCTAACCCTAACCCTAACCCTAACCCTAACCCTAACCCTAACCCTAACCCTAACCCTAACCCTAACCCTAACCCTAACCCTAACCCTAACCCTAACCCTAACCCTAACCCTAACCCTAACCCTAACCCTAACCCTAACCCTAACCCTAACCCTAACCCTAACCCTAACCCTAACCCTAACCCTAACCCTAACCCTAACCCTAACCCTAACCCTAACCCTAACCCTAACCCTAACCCTAACCCTAACCCTAACCCTAACCCTAACCCTAACCCTAACCCTAACCCTAACCCTAACCCTAACCCTAACCCTAACCCTAACCCTAACCCTAACCCTAACCCTAACCCTAACCCTAACCCTAACCCTAACCCTAACCCTAACCCTAACCCTAACCCTAACCCTAACCCTAACCCTAACCCTAACCCTAACCCTAACCCTAACCCTAACCCTAACCCTAACCCTAACCCTAACCCTAACCCTAACCCTAACCCTAACCCTAACCCTAACCCTAACCCTAACCCTAACCCTAACCCTAACCCTAACCCTAACCCTAACCCTAACCCTAACCCTAACCCTAACCCTAACCCTAACCCTAACCCTAACCCTAACCCTAACCCTAACCCTAACCCTAACCCTAACCCTAACCCTAACCCTAACCCTAACCCTAACCCTAACCCTAACCCTAACCCTAACCCTAACCCTAACCCTAACCCTAACCCTAACCCTAACCCTAACCCTAACCCTAACCCTAACCCTAACCCTAACCCTAACCCTAACCCTAACCCTAACCCTAACCCTAACCCTAACCCTAACCCTAACCCTAACCCTAACCCTAACCCTAACCCTAACCCTAACCCTAACCCTAACCCTAACCCTAACCCTAACCCTAACCCTAACCCTAACCCTAACCCTAACCCTAACCCTAACCCTAACCCTAACCCTAACCCTAACCCTAACCCTAACCCTAACCCTAACCCTAACCCTAACCCTAACCCTAACCCTAACCCTAACCCTAACCCTAACCCTAACCCTAACCCTAACCCTAACCCTAACCCTAACCCTAACCCTAACCCTAACCCTAACCCTAACCCTAACCCTAACCCTAACCCTAACCCTAACCCTAACCCTAACCCTAACCCTAACCCTAACCCTAACCCTAACCCTAACCCTAACCCTAACCCTAACCCTAACCCTAACCCTAACCCTAACCCTAACCCTAACCCTAACCCTAACCCTAACCCTAACCCTAACCCTAACCCTAACCCTAACCCTAACCCTAACCCTAACCCTAACCCTAACCCTAACCCTAACCCTAACCCTAACCCTAACCCTAACCCTAACCCTAACCCTAACCCTAACCCTAACCCTAACCCTAACCCTAACCCTAACCCTAACCCTAACCCTAACCCTAACCCTAACCCTAACCCTAACCCTAACCCTAACCCTAACCCTAACCCTAACCCTAACCCTAACCCTAACCCTAACCCTAACCCTAACCCTAACCCTAACCCTAACCCTAACCCTAACCCTAACCCTAACCTAACCCTAACCCTAACCCTAACCCTAACCCTAACCCTAACCCTAACCCTAACCCTAACCCTAACCCTAACCCTAACCCTAACCCTAACCCTAACCCTAACCCTAACCCTAACCCTAACCCTAACCCTAACCCTAACCCTAACCCTAACCCTAACCCTAACCCTAACCCTAACCCTAACCCTAACCCTAACCCTAACCCTAACCCTAACCCTAACCCTAACCCTAACCCTAACCCTAACCCTAACCCTAACCCTAACCCTAACCCTAACCCTAACCCTAACCCTAACCCTAACCCTAACCCTAACCCTAACCCTAACCCTAACCCTAACCCTAACCCTAACCCTAACCCTAACCCTAACCCTAACCCTAACCCTAACCCTAACCCTAACCCTAACCCTAACCCTAACCCTAACCCTAACCCTAACCCTAACCCTAACCCTAACCCTAACCCTAACCCTAACCCTAACCCTAACCTAACCCTAACCCTAACCCTAACCCTAACCCTAACCCTAACCCTAACCCTAACCCTAACCCTAACCCTAACCCTAACCCTAACCCTAACCCTAACCCTAACCCTAACCCTAACCCTAACCCTAACCCTAACCCTAACCCTAACCCTAACCCTAACCCTAACCCTAACCCTAACCCTAACCCTAACCCTAACCCTAACCCTAACCCTAACCCTAACCCTAACCCTAACCCTAACCCTAACCCTAACCCTAACCCTAACCCTAACCCTAACCCTAACCCTAACCCTAACCCTAACCCTAACCCTAACCCTAACCCTAACCCTAACCCTAACCCTAACCCTAACCCTAACCCTAACCCTAACCCTAACCCTAACCCTAACCCTAACCCTAACCCTAACCCTAACCCTAACCCTAACCCTAACCCTAACCCTAACCCTAACCCTAACCCTAACCCTAACCCTAACCCTAACCCTAACCCTAACCCTAACCCTAACCCTAACCCTAACCCTAACCCTAACCCTAACCCTAACCCTAACCCTAACCCTAACCCTAACCCTAACCCTAACCCTAACCCTAACCCTAACCCTAACCCTAACCCTAACCCTAACCCTAACCCTAACCCTAACCCTAACCCTAACCCTAACCCTAACCCTAACCCTAACCCTAACCCTAACCCTAACCCTAACCCTAACCCTAACCCTAACCCTAACCCTAACCCTAACCCTAACCCTAACCCTAACCCTAACCCTAACCCTAACCCTAACCCTAACCCTAACCCTAACCCTAACCCTAACCCTAACCCTAACCCTAACCCTAACCCTAACCCTAACCCTAACCCTAACCCTAACCCTAACCCTAACCCTAACCCTAACCCTAACCCTAACCCTAACCCTAACCCTAACCCTAACCCTAACCCTAACCCTAACCCTAACCCTAACCCTAACCCTAACCCTAACCCTAACCCTAACCCTAACCCTAACCCTAACCCTAACCCTAACCCTAACCCTAACCCTAACCCTAACCCTAACCCTAACCCTAACCCTAACCCTAACCCTAACCCTAACCCTAACCCTAACCCTAACCCTAACCCTAACCCTAACCCTAACCCTAACCCTAACCCTAACCCTAACCCTAACCCTAACCCTAACCCTAACCCTAACCCTAACCCTAACCCTAACCCTAACCCTAACCCTAACCCTAACCCTAACCCTAACCCTAACCCTAACCCTAACCCTAACCCTAACCCTAACCCTAACCCTAACCCTAACCCTAACCCTAACCCTAACCCTAACCCTAACCCTAACCCTAACCCTAACCCTAACCCTAACCCTAACCCTAACCCTAACCCTAACCCTAACCCTAACCCTAACCCTAACCCTAACCCTAACCCTAACCCTAACCCTAACCCTAACCCTAACCCTAACCCTAACCCTAACCCTAACCCTAACCCTAACCCTAACCCTAACCCTAACCCTAACCCTAACCCTAACCCTAACCCTAACCCTAACCCTAACCCTAACCCTAACCCTAACCCTAACCCTAACCCTAACCCTAACCCTAACCCTAACCCTAACCCTAACCCTAACCCTAACCCTAACCCTAACCCTAACCCTAACCCTAACCCTAACCCTAACCCTAACCCTAACCCTAACCCTAACCCTAACCCTAACCCTAACCTAACCCTAACCCTAACCCTAACCCTAACCCTAACCCTAACCCTAACCCTAACCCTAACCCTAACCCTAACCCTAACCCTAACCCTAACCCTAACCCTAACCCTAACCCTAACCCTAACCCTAACCCTAACCCTAACCCTAACCCTAACCCTAACCCTAACCCTAACCCTAACCCTAACCCTAACCCTAACCCTAACCCTAACCCTAACCCTAACCCTAACCCTAACCCTAACCCTAACCCTAACCCTAACCCTAACCCTAACCCTAACCCTAACCCTAACCCTAACCCTAACCCTAACCCTAACCCTAACCCTAACCCTAACCCTAACCCTAACCCTAACCCTAACCCTAACCCTAACCCTAACCCTAACCCTAACCCTAACCCTAACCCTAACCCTAACCTAACCCTAACCCTAACCCTAACCCTAACCCTAACCCTAACCCTAACCCTAACCCTAACCCTAACCCTAACCCTAACCCTAACCCTAACCCTAACCCTAACCCTAACCCTAACCCTAACCCTAACCCTAACCCTAACCCTAACCCTAACCCTAACCTAACCCTAACCCTAACCCTAACCCTAACCCTAACCCTAACCCTAACCCTAACCCTAACCCTAACCCTAACCCTAACCCTAACCCTAACCCTAACCCTAACCCTAACCCTAACCCTAACCCTAACCCTAACCCTAACCCTAACCCTAACCCTAACCCTAACCCTAACCCTAACCCTAACCCTAACCCTAACCCTAACCCTAACCCTAACCCTAACCCTAACCCTAACCCTAACCCTAACCCTAACCCTAACCCTAACCCTAACCCTAACCCTAACCCTAACCCTAACCCTAACCCTAACCCTAACCCTAACCCTAACCCTAACCCTAACCCTAACCCTAACCCTAACCCTAACCCTAACCCTAACCCTAACCCTAACCCTAACCCTAACCCTAACCCTAACCCTAACCCTAACCTAACCCTAACCCTAACCCTAACCCTAACCCTAACCCTAACCCTAACCCTAACCCTAACCCTAACCCTAACCCTAACCCTAACCCTAACCCTAACCCTAACCCTAACCCTAACCCTAACCCTAACCCTAACCCTAACCCTAACCCTAACCCTAACCCTAACCCTAACCCTAACCCTAACCCTAACCCTAACCCTAACCCTAACCCTAACCCTAACCCTAACCCTAACCCTAACCCTAACCCTAACCCTAACCCTAACCCTAACCCTAACCCTAACCCTAACCCTAACCCTAACCCTAACCCTAACCCTAACCCTAACCCTAACCCTAACCCTAACCCTAACCCTAACCCTAACCCTAACCCTAACCCTAACCCTAACCCTAACCCTAACCCTAACCCTAACCCTAACCCTAACCCTAACCCTAACCCTAACCCTAACCCTAACCCTAACCCTAACCCTAACCCTAACCCTAACCCTAACCCTAACCCTAACCCTAACCCTAACCCTAACCCTAACCCTAACCCTAACCCTAACCCTAACCCTAACCCTAACCCTAACCCTAACCCTAACCCTAACCCTAACCCTAACCCTAACCCTAACCCTAACCCTAACCCTAACCCTAACCCTAACCCTAACCCTAACCCTAACCCTAACCCTAACCCTAACCCTAACCCTAACCCTAACCCTAACCCTAACCCTAACCCTAACCCTAACCCTAACCCTAACCCTAACCCTAACCCTAACCCTAACCCTAACCCTAACCCTAACCCTAACCCTAACCCTAACCCTAACCCTAACCCTAACCCTAACCCTAACCCTAACCCTAACCCTAACCCTAACCCTAACCCTAACCCTAACCCTAACCCTAACCCTAACCCTAACCCTAACCCTAACCCTAACCCTAACCCTAACCCTAACCCTAACCCTAACCCTAACCCTAACCCTAACCCTAACCCTAACCCTAACCCTAACCCTAACCCTAACCCTAACCCTAACCCTAACCCTAACCCTAACCCTAACCCTAACCCTAACCCTAACCCTAACCCTAACCCTAACCCTAACCCTAACCCTAACCCTAACCCTAACCCTAACCCTAACACCTAACCCTAACCCTAACCCTAACCCTAACCCTAACCCTAACCCTAACCCTAACCCTAACCCTAACCCTAACCCTAACCCTAACCCTAACCCTAACCCTAACCCTAACCCTAACCCTAACCCTAACCCTAACCCTAACCCTAACCCTAACCCTAACCCTAACCCTAACCCTAACCCTAACCCTAACCCTAACCCTAACCCTAACCCTAACCCTAACCCTAACCCTAACCCTAACCCTAACCCTAACCCTAACCCTAACCCTAACCCTAACCCTAACCCTAACCCTAACCCTAACCCTAACCCTAACCCTAACCCTAACCCTAACCCTAACCTAACCCTAACCCTAACCCTAACCCTAACCCTAACCCTAACCCTAACCCTAACCCTAACCCTAACCCTAACCCTAACCCTAACCCTAACCCTAACCCTAACCCTAACCCTAACCCTAACCCTAACCCTAACCCTAACCCTAACCCTAACCCTAACCCTAACCCTAACCCTAACCCTAACCCTAACCCTAACCCTAACCCTAACCCTAACCCTAACCCTAACCCTAACCCTAACCCTAACCCTAACCCTAACCCTAACCCTAACCCTAACCCTAACCCTAACCCTAACCCTAACCCTAACCCTAACCCTAACCCTAACCCTAACCCTAACCCTAACCCTAACCCTAACCCTAACCCTAACCCTAACCCTAACCCTAACCCTAACCCTAACCCTAACCCTAACCCTAACCCTAACCCTAACCCTAACCCTAACCCTAACCCTAACCCTAACCCTAACCCTAACCCTAACCCTAACCCTAACCCTAACCCTAACCCTAACCCTAACCCTAACCCTAACCCTAACCCTAACCCTAACCCTAACCCTAACCCTAACCCTAACCCTAACCCTAACCCTAACCCTAACCCTAACCCTAACCCTAACCCTAACCCTAACCCTAACCCTAACCCTAACCCTAACCCTAACCCTAACCCTAACCCTAACCCTAACCCTAACCCTAACCCTAACCCTAACCCTAACCCTAACCCTAACCCTAACCCTAACCCTAACCCTAACCCTAACCCTAACCCTAACCCTAACCCTAACCCTAACCCTAACCCTAACCCTAACCCTAACCCTAACCCTAACCCTAACCCTAACCCTAACCCTAACCCTAACCCTAACCCTAACCCTAACCCTAACCCTAACCCTAACCCTAACCCTAACCCTAACCCTAACCCTAACCCTAACCCTAACCCTAACCCTAACCCTAACCCTAACCCTAACCCTAACCCTAACCCTAACCCTAACCCTAACCCTAACCCTAACCCTAACCCTAACCCTAACCCTAACCCTAACCCTAACCCTAACCCTAACCCTAACCCTAACCCTAACCCTAACCCTAACCCTAACCCTAACCCTAACCCTAACCCTAACCCTAACCCTAACCCTAACCCTAACCCTAACCCTAACCCTAACCCTAACCCTAACCCTAACCCTAACCCTAACCCTAACCCTAACCCTAACCCTAACCCTAACCCTAACCCTAACCCTAACCCTAACCCTAACCCTAACCCTAACCCTAACCCTAACCCTAACCCTAACCCTAACCCTAACCCTAACCCTAACCCTAACCCTAACCCTAACCCTAACCCTAACCCTAACCCTAACCCTAACCCTAACCCTAACCCTAACCCTAACCCTAACCCTAACCCTAACCCTAACCCTAACCCTAACCCTAACCCTAACCCTAACCCTAACCCTAACCCTAACCCTAACCCTAACCCTAACCCTAACCCTAACCCTACCCTAACCCTAACCCTAACCCTAACCCTAACCCTAACCCTAACCCTAACCCTAACCCTAACCCTAACCCTAACCCTAACCCTAACCCTAACCCTAACCCTAACCCTAACCCTAACCCTAACCCTAACCCTAACCCTAACCCTAACCCTAACCCTAACCCTAACCCTAACCCTAACCCTAACCCTAACCCTAACCCTAACCCTAACCCTAACCCTAACCCTAACCCTAACCCTAACCCTAACCCTAACCCTAACCCTAACCCTAACCCTAACCCTAACCCTAACCCTAACCCTAACCCTAACCCTAACCCTAACCCTAACCCTAACCCTAACCCTAACCCTAACCCTAACCCTAACCCTAACCCTAACCCTAACCCTAACCCTAACCCTAACCCTAACCCTAACCCTAACCCTAACCCTAACCCTAACCCTAACCCTAACCCTAACCCTAACCCTAACCCTAACCCTAACCCTAACCCTAACCCTAACCCTAACCCTAACCCTAACCCTAACCCTAACCCTAACCCTAACCCTAACCCTAACCCTAACCCTAACCCTAACCCTAACCCTAACCCTAACCCTAACCCTAACCCTAACCCTAACCCTAACCCTAACCCTAACCCTAACCCTAACCCTAACCCTAACCCTAACCCTAACCCTAACCCTAACCCTAACCCTAACCCTAACCCTAACCCTAACCCTAACCCTAACCCTAACCCTAACCCTAACCCTAACCCTAACCCTAACCCTAACCCTAACCCTAACCCTAACCCTAACCCTAACCCTAACCCTAACCCTAACCCTAACCCTAACCCTAACCCTAACCCTAACCCTAACCCTAACCCTAACCCTAACCCTAACCCTAACCCTAACCCTAACCCTAACCCTAACCCTAACCCTAACCCTAACCCTAACCCTAACCCTAACCCTAACCCTAACCCTAACCCTAACCCTAACCCTAACCCTAACCCTAACCCTAACCCTAACCCTAACCCTAACCCTAACCCTAACCCTAACCCTAACCCTAACCCTAACCCTAACCCTAACCCTAACCCTAACCCTAACCCTAACCCTAACCCTAACCCTAACCCTAACCCTAACCCTAACCCTAACCCTAACCCTAACCCTAACCCTAACCCTAACCCTAACCCTAACCCTAACCCTAACCCTAACCCTAACCCTAACCCTAACCCTAACCCTAACCCTAACCCTAACCCTAACCCTAACCCTAACCCTAACCCTAACCCTAACCCTAACCCTAACCCTAACCCTAACCCTAACCCTAACCCTAACCCTAACCCTAACCCTAAACCCTAACCCTAAACCCTAACCCTAACCCTAACCCTAACCCGGTGTGACGTCATGATGACTCATCAAGATGGCGGCCCCCATATGGTCACGTGGTACGGAACCAAGATGGCGACCCCCATGGGGTCACGTGACTGGTGACCAACATGGCGGCGGGCGGGAGTCACGTGACTCGACAGCTGGGATGACGGTGAGTGCTCTGTGACGTCATTTACGGCAAGATGGCGGCCCGTGACGTCATTTACGGCAAAATGGCGGCCGTGCGGGGTGATGTCATTTATGGCAACAAGATGGCGGCGGCCAGGCGGTCACGTGATGGGGGACCAAGATGGCGGAGCCTGTGATGTCATCAAGATGGCGGCGCCCATGGAGTCATGTGACCGGGAACCAAGATGGCGGCGGTCACGTGACCGGGAACCAAGATGGCGGCGGTCACGTGACCGGGAGGCAAGATGGCGGCTCTGTGATGTCATCCAAGATGGCGGCGCCCAGAGGGTCACGTGGTGTCGTACAACATGGCGGCGCCCAGCGGGTCACGTGGTACGGCAGCCAAGATGGCGGCCGCCGGCGATCACGTGACCCGGGAGACAAGATGGCGGCCGGTGCTCTGTGACGTCATTTACGGCGGCAAAATGGCGGTTGCGGGGGGTCACGTGGTGCGGGGGGGGCAAGATGGCGGCCGCAGGGGGTCACGTGGTTCAGGGGGGCAAGATGGCGGCGGGGCGGGTGACGTCATTTGCGGCAAAATGGCGGCCGCTGGGACCGGGATTTTTTTTTGGGGTTTTGGGCGGGTTTTGCGTGCTTTTTGCGGGTTGGCGGGGGTCGGAATGGCGTTCCGGTTCGCGTGGGGCTGGTGGCGACGTGCGCGGGGGTCTGGGGCGCGCGGGGTGGGGGGCGTCGTTTCGGGCAGGCGATTGCTGGGGATGCCTGCGCACCGGGGTCCTTTCTGGCGTGTGTCGCGCCGGTGACGTCATCGGGGGCGTGCCGCGGGTGCAGTGCCCCGCGGCAGACGGCAGGGGGCGCTGTGGTTGCAGTACTGGGGTGCAGGCAGCAGGTGGCGCTGTGCGTGCAGTACCGGCCGGCGAGCAGCAGGGGGCGCTGTGCATGCAGTACCGGCCGGCAAGCAGCAGGGGGCGCTGTGCATGCAGTACCGGCCGGCAAGCAGCAGGGGGCGCTGTGCATGTAGTACCGGCCGGCAAGCACCAGGTGGCGCTGTGACTGCAGTACTCGCGAGTAAACGGCAGGTGGCGCTGTGACTGCATGGTCTATATGTAAATGGCATGGGGTGGGGTGCTGGCTTGCAGGGGGTGGGTCTGGTGAGGGGGGTGGGGTGTGTGGGATGTAGGGGTGGGGTCAGCATGGGAGGGGTGTGTATGTGGGTGGGGACTACTGAGTGCTGGCAGGTGGGATCCCTATATACTGTATATAGTAAAAAGAAGAAAAACTATATGTCCGGTGCAGCAGTAGGAAATTTCAGGCTCCCGGGGAGTAAATGGTTTGTTTTTTAAATTTTTTTTTTTTTTTTTTTTACTCCCAGGGAGCCTGAAAGTTTCTACTGCTGCTTTTTTAAACTAAAGCTAGAAAGGAAAACAAAGTTAGAAAGACAACGAAAGAGAGAGAGAGAGAGAGAGAGAGAGAGAGAGAGAGAGAGAGAGAGAGAGAGAAGGAAAGAGAGAGAGAGAGAGAGAGAGGGGGAGAGAGAGAGAAAAACAAAGAGAAAAGAGAGAGAAGCAAAGAGTTGGAAAAAATAGAGGGAGAGGAGAAAAGACAGAGAGAGAAGAGGAGAGAACAGGGACAAAGACAGAGAAAGAAGAGATGAGGAGAGAACAGAGACAGAGGGAGAAGACAGAGATGGAGAGGAGACAGAGAGGAAAAGACAGAGAAGAAAATAAAACAGAAAGACAGAGTGAGACAGGAAAAGGAGGGTGGGAGAACTGAAGAAGGACAGGAGTTAGAGGGAAAGGAAAGTGGTTAGGATTAAAGTGAAAACTTAGGAGTGGGGTGAAAAAGGAAAAGACTAAGAGCAAAAAAAACACAAACCAAGGAAAAGGAGAACACAGAGAGAAAAAGAAGCAAGAAGACTGAGATTGACAGTGATAAAGAAAACAGAAACAAAGGGTTAGAGATAGATGGAAGTTAAGTTAGAAATAGAACAGTAAAGTGAGGAGCAAAAGGAAGAAATACAGTGGAAAGAAATGACAAAACCACACCAAAAAAAGACAGGAGCCACGGTGGGGAAAGGAAGGGCAGGGGGTATCTTTATTAAGGGTGACAACTTTATTGAAAGAATGCTTTTATTTATACATCAGCAAAATAGATGGAAACAGTGTATACAAATGCAAGTGCAGACACAATGCATAGACACACTGCTAAAAGTCTAATTTACATATAGAGCAATACAGCAAAATGAAGCAGTTAATGCAAATGCAATACAGAGCAGCAATACAGAGCAGCAATACAGAGCAGCAATACAGAGCAGCAATACAGAGCAGCACAGCAAAATGCAGCAGGTAAGGCAAATGCAATACAGAGCAATACACATAATAACACAAAGCAATAACCTTTTTCTATTTTCATTAGATGTTGATTTATTGTTACAGGAAACCCAAAACAACAAAAGCACACAGAAAACAACACTCATCTACCATTAACACCCCCTTCAGCTTACACACAAACTCACCATCACTGCCATCACAACTGCTAAATTACGCCCCAGCAATCATTGGTCCTCAGGAACGCAGTTCCCAGGTGCCTCCAAAAAATCCTCCTGCCTGACGAAAACCCCGGTCCCTGGACGGTCTGCGCCCAAACTTTGGTGATGAATGTTGCCTCGCAGACCGACCGGGACCCAGGAAAAAAAAACCCAGCCGGGGGGAAAAAAAAAAAAACCCCCCGGCTGGGGATTTTTTATTCTAAATTTAAAAATGATTTGAAAAACCTGAAAAGCAAAAGTCATATAAGGTTACAACCCTTCAACACACACATACACACACACACACCTCCTTCAGCTTACACACAAACCCACCCTCGCTCACACCTCAACCTCTCTGCTAACCCCCGGCACTCATTTGAGCCGCTCCTCGGGAACGTGGGTCCCGGGAGCCTCCAAAAAAATCCTCCTGCCTGACGAAAACCCCGGTCCCTGGACAGTCCACGCCCAAACTTTTGCGATGAACATTGCCTCGCAGACTGACCGGGACCCGGGAAAAAAAAACCCAGCCGGGGGGAAAAAAAAAAACCCCAGCTGGGGATTTTTTATTCTAAATTTAAAAATGATTTGAAAAACCTGAAAAGCAAAAGTCATACAAGGTTACAACCCTAGAACCCTTCAACACACACACACTTCCTTCAGCTTACACACAAACCCACGCTGACTCACACCTCAACTGGTCTGCTAACCCCCGGCACGCATTTGTGCCGCTCCTCGGGAACGTGGTTCCCGGGAGCCTCCAAAAAAATCCTCCTGCCTGACGAAAACCCCGGTCCCTGGACGGTCTGCGCCCAAACTTTGGTGATGAATGTTGCCTCGCAGACCGACCGGGACCCGGGAAAAAAAAACCCAGCCGGGGGGAAAAAAAAAAAAACCCCCCGGCTGGGGATTTTTTATTCTAAATTTAAAAATGATTTGAAAAACCTGAAAAGCAAAAGTCATATAAGGTTACAACCCTTCAACACACACATACACACCTCCTTCAGCTTACACACAAACCCACCCTCGCTCACACCTCAACCTCTCTGCTAACCCCCGGCACGCATTTGAGCCGCTCCTCGGGAATGTGGGTCCCGGGAGCCTCCAAAAAAATCCTCCTGCCTGACAAAAACCCCGGTCCCTGGATGGTCCGTGCCCAAACTTTGGCGACGAACGTCGCCTCTCAGACCGACCGGGACCGAGGAAAAAAAAAACCCAGCCGGGAGGAAAAAAAAAAAAACCCCCCCGGCTGGGGATTTTTTATTCTAAATTTAAAAATGAATTACAAAACCTGAAAAGCAAAAGTCACATACACAAGGTTAAAACTAGTCAGCATGTGCTCACACACACAGAGACGAGTGGACACAGACACACACAGTCATGTGCTCTCACACACACTCACACGCTCTTCCTGCTTACAGGCTCGCTATGGCCCTTACTCGAGACGCTGAAGAACATGCTTCGACGCGTCTTCTGGCTGCTGCTCCTTGACGTCAAATGGTAGATTCTGGGGAAATCGGTAGCCTCGAGGACCTGTGAGACAACAGGAATTCGTCAACTTGTGGCTGACAGCTAGGAATTTTCCCCACTCTGGACCAATAAATTTTCGACCCAAAATCCCATAAAAGACAGATGAACAGTAAAGTTTTTACAACTGTTCTACCTAACTATGACTACATGCCAGGGCAGGGCAGCTCCAATCATAAGTGGTATATTATAAGTACATACAATATAAGCAAATGCATACAGTGCAAGTGTACATACAGTGTAAGTAGACACAATACAAGCCGACACAGGTACACGCAATACAAGTATATACAATATAAGCCTATACAATATAAGCCAACAAAGGTACATGCAATACAGGTACACACAATACAAGCCGACACAGGTACACGCAATACAAGTATATACAATATAAGCCTATACAATATAAGCCAACAAAGGTACATGCAATACAGGTACACACAATACAAGCCAACACAGGTACACGCAATATAAGTATATACAATATAAGCCTATACAATATAAGCCAACAAAGGTACATGCAATACAGGTACACACAATACAAGCCAACCCAGGTACACACAATATAAGTATATACAATATAAGCCTATACAATATAAGCCAACAAAGGTACATGCAATATAGGTACACACAATACAAGCCAACACAGGTACACACAATATAAGTATATACAATATAAGCCTATACAATATAAGCCAACAAAGGTACATGCAATATAGGTACACACAATACAAGCCAACATAGGTACACGCAATATAAGCCAAGACTTGAGATAACTCTGTGGAAGATTAATTGTTGGGCCCCATACCCTTTGAGAAGATGGAACCTACAGAACAACTGCAGTCACTTGAGGAGGGTGTAAGACGCTCCCTCTAGAAGTCCAAGATAATGGCATGGAAAAAAAAGCACTACCAAAACTGGTAGCGAGAAGGAAGATGGATGAGAAAATCTTGTAATCCTTTCCTGTCTCAAAGAGTAAAAATGTAAAGATGCCAGAATAAGCTATATCTGGGAAGGAATGTGAGGAAAATACTGCCTATATGGCACAAGATAGTGCCTGTAAAGCATCGAGATGTAAGAAAGGCCTATGACACGGAAGACAATAGACACAGACTACATAACACGGACGACACAACATAGACACGGATGGCATAACAGAGACACGAGTAAACTGCCTAGCACTTTCAACTTATGGACCCAAGATTCATAGCGCAAGATGAGCCAGAGGCCGATGATACCAAAGGAAAGAAAGCCCTATGATGATGGCACGTGATGATGAAACGTAACTCATTAAAAGAAGTTAGTGCCGAAGCAGTTAAGAGGATGCTCGAGAGGCTCGGCGAGCCTAGAGAAGGAAGCCGACTGCCGGGTGACCGTGGCTGTAGCTCCAGACCTGAAGGCGAGCTCCTCGGGGGAAAGATCCGTGACGACGTCGAGTCGAGGAAGGCGGACGACGCAAAGTTCCCGAGAATGTGGAGATGGGTTGGAACTGCCCTGCCCGTCAAAGGCTCTGGTGAGGCTGAGGAGAAACCCTCTCCCTTTACTTCCAGAGAGCCTGTCCCGCTACAGACCTCTCCGCTAAGCTGACGTGAAATTGCCCCCTGTGATAGTAAAGGTTTTTCCCCTTCTCCCAACCGCTGGCCCCAACACTTAGCTTTTGGAAGAGGAGCGGACAAAATCCATCCTCGGTCGCACGTGGACGTTGATATGTTCTCCACGTGTGCTTCGGTGTTGCCGTTTCTAAGCTTTGGGTAAGAGCCTCCTCAGGGTACCTAAGACAAAACAGAAAAGGTGACTATTGCCCTCAACAACAGTAATCCCTGGGACTCCTCCGCACCACTGCCCCAGCTCACCTCAAATCTTGATTTGACTCCAGAGGCTGGCCAGAAGATACCTGCAAAGAGAAAAGGTACATGCTTAGCATGCTGCTGCATAACATTCACCTGTGAGTCAGCCTGCCTAAACGCCGACTCACCTGCCCTCCTCTGTTCCTTGGCGTGCCTAGGGCAGCAACAGCACCTGCAAAGTAACAAAGCAGAAAAGCATGCTGAGATACTGTGAAAACACAACCTCCCAAATCTGACAAATATGCCACACCAATACCTTAAGCTCGCACCCACCTGGCACGGATATGCTCAGCTAGGATAGATTGCAAGCGGACCACCTAAAATAAAAAAAAAAAAGAGAAGCTTAAAGCTGCACCAGAAACTGAGACCTCAGCAATAACAATTGCTTCTGTACGCTAGTCAATGCTCACCTCACCCACTTGGCCTTGACTGCTGCTCTCAGCTTTAACTTCCTAAAAAGAGAGACAAAGAACAATGCTGTAACAGCCACCAATTATGCTTCCTCTACAGAAACAAGTAGTGCCTCACCTGCTCGGGGGAATCCCCTCACCCGGGATGGGGCCCTCTGGCACGGATTTAATCCATCTGAATCTGAAAAAAGGTTAGGACAAGAGTCAAACTGTTGCAGGATAACTTAAGAGCTCCAGATATCTTGTCCATTTACAAATCCCATCTAGAGTCCAACTACACCCCACATTACAAACTTCAAGTCCCCAGGACTTCTCCTATTGCACCGGGCTACGCGGCAGGGCAGCGCAGCTCCGGCACAAATGTGTGTGCTGACACCCGTGACACGGGACGGGACGTGACAGACGACGGGGACGCGACACGGACAGAAATCTCCTGGCAAGGAAAATGGCTGTGAGGACTGAGAGAATGCAAAATGAGATGACCGAGGTGAAACTGATGGTGGGCTGATGAGGCTCAGAGAACCCGGGAGGAAAAAGATGCTAACTGAATGATTTATTCCAAGAACTGCAAAGATGGATGCCCAAGAATCCTACAGCCAGAAGCCTCTACCTGCCCTCACATTCTTACAAGTCCTAGTCCGCCATAATGGATCCTGGCGGGGTATAGCTGTCCATACAGCTCAGAACAAGACCTGAGAAAACAGCTGACTGGATGCTTATAAAAAGAGATGAGAGTCTGAGCTCCCGAGTCAAAAGTTCTATGGCATGGGTGCCAGGCCAAGGAACGCTGAGAGCACAGATGCTAAGACTGGTGCCAAGGTTTCTGATAGGCCCCTCAAAGGGCTAAGATAAAAGACATGAGACAGCTAAACAAGACATAATGCACAACAGACAAGTGACAAAATACACACCGGGACTGCTCTGCCCTGCTCACCTCAGCACGGTAATCAAAAGTGAGATTTTGCTTTTAGGGGGCCTAAGGGGCCACTTCTTGGCTACCCTCGTCTCCAGAGCCAACTCAAAACCTCCCCCATCCCAGGAGTGCCAACCCAGCACCTCGCTTTCATCCCCTCTGTGGGTCGTGGCCCTCTACTTATCTCTCGGACATCTGGGGATGCCGGTCCATGTCGGGTGCGAAGAAAGGCCGCCTCGCCGGCTGGGAAGTTGTGCTGTCACCGGGCTGTTGTCTCTTAGACAGCTATATTAAAGAAAACCAAACATCCACGCCTGACCTTGGCACCACATCGGCCAAAACCCCACAAGTCTGCTACTCACCGTTCTCCTAAGAAGGCCTGGCACCTCGTAACCATAACCCTCTGCCACAGATGTAATTCATCTGCACCTGAAAGAAAGGTAGAACATATGTCAAACACATGCACAATAACTCAAAAGCTGCAAACACCTTATGTCAACCTAGGAATAGCATCTAGAGTCCAAGTACAGCCCACATTACAACCTTCAACTCGCCGGGGCTTCTCCTATTACACCAGGCTATGCGGCAGGGCAGAGCAGCTCCAGCACAAATGTGTGTGCTGACACCTGTGACACGGGACAGACGGGACACGACAAACAATGGGCACAAGACACGAACAGAAATCTCTAGGCAAGAAGGATGACTGCGAGGACTGAGAAGATGCCAAATGAGATGACCGAGGTAAGACAGACCGATGGCGAGCTGATAAGGCTCAGAGTGCCCTGGAGAAGGAAGATGCTAAACTGAATGTTTTAGTCCAAGAACTGCAAAGATGAATGCACAGGAGCCCTACGGTCAGAAGCCTCTACCTGCCCTCACATTCTTACAAGTCCTAATCCACCATAATAGAACCTTGCAGGGTGCAGCTGTCCATACAGCTCAGAACAAGACCTGAAAAGACATCTGACTGGATGCTTACAAAGAGTTGCAATTCTGATGCCTGTCTGAGCTCCCGAGTCAAAAGTTTTATGGCCTGGGTGCCAGGCCAAAGAAATGTGGAGATTGTGGCTGCTAAGAATACTGCCGAGGTTTCTGATAGGCCCCTCAAAGGGCTAAGATAAAAGGCATGAGACACCCAAACAAGACATAATGCACGGTAGACAAGTGACACAATACACACCGGGACTGCTCTGCCCTGTGCACCTCAGCACTGTGATCCAAAGTGAGACTTTGCTTTTAGGGGGCCTAAGGGGCCACTTCTTGGCTACCCTCATCTCCAGAGCCAACTCAAGACCTCCCCTCCCCGATCCCAGGAGTCCCAACCCAGCACCTTGCTTTCATCCCCTCTGGGTCGGAGCCCTCTACTTATCTCTCGGACATCTGAGGATGCCGGTCCATGTCAGGTGCGAAGAAAGGCCGGCTGGGAAGGTCCTGCTGGCACTGGGCTGGTTGTCTCTTAGACAGCTATATTAAAGAAAACCAAACATCAGTGCCCGATCTTGGCAGCCCATCGGCCAAAACCCCACAAGTCTGCTACTCACCCTTCTCCCAAGAAGGCCCGGCTCCTCCGGTCACACGCTTTGGGCACGCTCGGAGGCCGACACCGTCGTCGTGGGGTACGCCTGGGTTAAAAAGACAGGAGGTGATGTGGCATTGCTGAAAACTGACTGGACCCTCGGTCCTCCTCCCTACTTCCCTGACTCACCGCAACTCCTCGGTGGTTCCTGACTGCTACCCAGAAGACAGGGCTCATCAGGGTGGAAAATTCAGTCCGTCTGCCAGTTGGGGATGGGAGCTTGGCGTGCTCTGAGTGGATTGCCTAAGGCACAAAAACGAGAATGGAGACTTAGACTTGCCCCCGTAGAATTCAGACCTCAGCAACAAGAAAGGCTACTGCTCACCTTGCTCTCTTGAACTTGACTGCTGGGATCCAGCTATACTTCCTAAAAATAAAGACAAAAAACAGCGCTGTAATAGGGTCACACTTGACACTCCCCCTGCACAGACAAATGGTGACTGACCTGCTTGTGGGAACCCCCACACCCAGGATGGGGGGCTCTGCCATGGATGCAATGCATCTGCACCTGAAAGAAAGTTAGAACATATGTCAAACACCTGCAGGATACCTCAAAAGCTGCAAACACCTTAGGTCAATATAGGAATAGCATCTAGAGTCCAAGTACAGCCCACATTACAACCTTCAACTCGCCGGGGCTTCTCCTATTACACCAGGCTATGTGGCAGGGCAGAGCAGCTCCGGCACAAATGTGTGTGCTGACACCTGTGACACGGGACAGACAGGACACGACAAACAATGGGCACACAACAGACAAATCTCTAGGCAAGAAGGATGACTGCAAGGACTGAGAAGATGCCAAATGAGATGACCGAGGTGAGACCGATGGCAAGCTGACGAGGCTCAGAAAACACTGAAGGAAGAAGATGCTAACTGAATGATTTATTCCAAGAACTGAAAAAATGGATGCCCAAGAATCCTACGGTCAGAAGCCTCTACCTGCCCTCACATTCTTTCAAGTCCAAGTCTGCCTTAATGGATCCTGGTGGGGTATAGCTGTCCATACAGCTCAGAACAAGACCTGAAAAGACATCTGACCGGATGCTTCTAAAGAGACAAGATAGTCTGATGCCTGTCTGAGCTCCCGAGTCAAAAGTTCTATGGCATGGGTGCCAGGCCAAGGAATGCAGAGATCACAGATGCTAACAATGATGCCAGGGTTTCTGACAGGCCCCACCAAGGCCTAAGGTAAAAGACATGACATATGCAAACAACACATAATACACAAAAGACAAGTGACACGATACACACCGGGACTGCTCTGCCCTGCGCACATCAGCACTGTGATCAAAAGTCAGGCTTTCCTTTTATGGAGCCTAAGGGGCCGCTTCATAGACACCCCCCACCTCCAAAGCAGACTCAAAAACCCCTCCCAGTAATTCCCAAACCAGCACCCGGCTTTCATCCCCTCTGTGGGTCGTGGCCCTCTACTTATCTCTCGGACATCTGAGGATGCCGGTCTCCGGTGCGAAGAAAGGCCACTTCGTCAGCTGGGAAGGTCCTGCTGGCACCGGGCTGGTGTCTCTTAGACAGCTGTATTAAAGAAAACCAAACATCAATGCCCGATCTTGGCAGCCCATTGGCCAAAACCCCACAAGTGTGCTACTCACCCTTCCCCTAAGAATGCTCAGCTGCTCGGGCCACACGCTTCGGGCATGCTCGGAGACCGAGGCTGTCGTCACAGGGGGTGCCTGAGTTAAGAGGAGAGGAGGTGATTTGGCATGGCTGAAACCTGAGTGGAACCTGGCTCCTCCTCCCTACTTCCCCTACTCACCGCAACTCCTCAGCAGCTGCTGAAGGCCACCTGGATGGCACCTTTAAATAGAAGAGTTCAGGGTTTCATCGCCAGGTCCTGTAATGCATCCACAGGGCTCACACGTGCAGGGAACCCGGTGCATCGGCCGGCTGGTGACGAGGGCTTGACAGGCTCCGAGTGGATTGCCTAAAGTACAAAAAAGAGAATGGAAGCTTAGAGCAGCACCAGAAACTGAGACTGGAGCAATAACAGCTACTTCTCTCCACTGCTCACCTTGACTGCTGGTATCCAGACTTAGTTCCTAAAAAGAAAGACAAAGAACAGAGCTGTAACAGAGTCACCACATACACTTCTGCTGCAGAGACAAATGGTGCCTCACCTGCTCGGGGGAAACCACTCACCTGGGATGGGGCCCTCTGGCACAGATTTAATCCATCTGAATCTGAAAAAAAAGTTAGGACAAGAGTCAAACTGTTGCAGGATAACTTAAAAGCTCCAGATATCTTGTGTCCATCTAGGGTCCAACTACACCCCGCATTACAAACTTCAAGTCCCCGGGACTTCTCCTATTGCACCAGGCTATGTGGCAGGGCAGAGCAGCTCCGGCACAAATGTGTGCAGACACCCGTGACACGGGACGGGACGTGACAAACGACGGGAACACGACACGGACAGAAATCTCCTGGCAAGGAAAATGGCTGCGAGGACTGAGAAGATGCAAAAGGAGATGAGCAAGGGGAGACCGATGGTGAGCTGATGAGGCTCAGAGAAACCTGGAGGAAGAAGATGCTAACTGAATGATTTATTCCAAGAACTGCAAAGATGGATGCCCAAGAATGATACAGCCAGAAGCCTCTACCTGCCCTCATGTTCTTTCGAGTCCTAGTCCGCCTTAATGGATCCTGGTGGGGTATAGCTGTCCATACAGCTCAGAACAAGACCTGAAAAGACATCTGACCGGATGCTTCTAAAGAGACAAGATAGTCTGATGCCTGTCTGAGCTCCCGAGTCAAAAGTTCTATGGCATTGGTGCCAGGCCAAGGAATGCAGAGATCACAGATGCTAACAATGATGCCAGGGTTTCTGACAGGCCCCACCAAGGCCTAAGGTAAAAGACATGACATATGCAAACAACACATAACACACAAAAGACAAGTGACACGATACACACCGGGACTGCTCTGCCCTGCGCGCCTCAGCGCTGGGACCCAAAGTCAGGCTTTCCTTTTATGGGGCCTAAGGTGTCCGCTTCATGGACACCCCTATCTCCAAAGAAGACTCAAAAACCCCTCCCGGTGGGTCCCTACCCTGCGCCCCGCTTTCATCCCCTCTGTGGGTTGTAGCCCTCTACTTATCTCTCAGACATCTGGGGATGCCTATCCGTGTCAGGTGCAAAAGAAGGCAGCCTCAACATCTGGGAAGTTCCTGCTGGCACTGTTGTTCAACAACTCCCTGTTGTTTCTTAGTCAGCTACATGAAAGAAATCCAAATATCAATGCATGATGTCTGCGGCACACTGGCCAAAACCCAACAATTCTGCTACTCACCGTTCTCCTAGGAATGCCCGACTCCTGGGGCCGCACCCTTTGGCCGCGCTCCGAGGCTGATGCCATTGTCACGGGGTAAGCCTGGGTTAAAAGGAGACGAGGTCATGTGGCATTGCTGAAACCTGAGCATACCCTAGCTCCTCCTCCCTACTTCCCCGACTCACCGTGACTCCTGACTCCTCGGCCCGTGCCCAAGGCTACCCTGGTGACACCTTTAAATAGAAGAGGCAGAGGCTTCATCGACGAGTCCCGTGATTCTTCCGCAGGGCTCGGGAGAGCGGCGCACCCGGTGCGTCGGCCGGTTGGTGACTGGGGCTCGGCGTACTCCGAGTGGATTGCCTAAAGCGCAGAAACAGGAACGGATGCTTAGAAAATGAGACTGGAGCAATAACAACTGCTTCTGTACGCTACTCAATGCTCACCTTGCCCAGCTCACCTTGACTGCTGATGTCCAGCTTTACCTCCTAAAAAGAAAAAGAGAAGTGCTGTAACAGAGTCACACTTTACACTCTCCCTGCAGAGACAAACGGTGACTGACCTGCTCGGGGGAACCTCCTCACTTGGGATGGGTGGATGGATTTTGCCCTGGATTTTATGCTTCTGCGTCTGAAAGAAAGTGAGGACAAAAGTCAAAGGGCTGCAGGATAACTTCACAGCTCCAAACATCTTCTGTCTATCTAGGAATATCATCTAGAGTCTAGCAACACCCCACAAACTGCAAGTCCCTGGGACTTGTCCGATTGCAGCAGGCTATGCGGCAGGGCAGAGCAGCTCCGGCACAAATGTGTGCGGACACCCGTGACACGGAACGTGACAAACGGGGGGACGACAAACACGACGCATTATGCTTGTGGTGAGGGTCTCGAGGGGAAAAGGCAAAAGGGACCCCAAAGACACAGTAGGTAACACGGTACACTGGACAACACGACGTGGACCGGAACTGTTCTGCGCTGCCCGCCTGAAAGCTGCCATCAAAAGCGGAGCCTCTCCCTTTAGCTGTCCTAAGAGGCCCCTTGGAGAAGATTGCTTTTCCCTCTGCTAATTTTTAAATCTGTCCCAGGAACTCCCAACCCACTACTCTCCCATCATCCCATCTCCAGGCCGTGGCCCTGACTTATCTTTTGGATGATCGGTGATGTGGATCCACGTTGCGCCTGAAATGAGTCTGCCTCGGAGGGCCCCGTGATCGCCTGTTAGCCTCTCGGTCAGCTACAATAAAGAAAAACAAAAGCAAAGTATAAGTAAAGAGTTATGTGGGCCAAATCCCAGCAAGTCAGCTACTTGCCCTCTCCTGAGTGTGCCTGGCTCCTTCAGGCTCCACCTTCATCCTGATTCCAAGGCTGTGGCCATTATTATGATAGGCACCTGGGTTAGAGAAAGGCAAAGTGAAATGGCATTCCTGTGAGTGCAGTGGGTGACCTTGTGTGCTGTAAGACATGTGAATGCCTCTGCTAGGCTTCTGAAAAGCCTTGGGGTGGGGGCTCAAATAAACACCCTTTCTCACCCTGCTGCCTTCAAAACCACCCCCCCAACAATAACTCCTAACTGGATACCTGCTCAGCCTCCCTCTCCTAGTCACAATCCTCAACTCACCTGAAGCCTCAATCTCAAACATCATCTTTGACACTAGGCAGATCCCTCTTGTGACATGATGAATCTGCTGAAAAGTGTTGTAGTTGACACAACCTGGAGCCTCTGGAAGCTGCACTTTTCCTAAAAAAAAAATACATAACAAAATATGAACAAAACCCGAAATTACAAATGCACTTTACCACCCCTAAACACAAAACCCAAAATTGTGAACTTAAATAGTCCCTGTATTCTAAGCTGTTTTCTTCACAGTATCTTCCAAGCCTCTATTGCTTTAGATGCCCAGAAACACCTACTGAAAACAAGCTGAGATAAGCTGAAAGAGTCTCTTCTCTGAAATGAGAGGAGAGCTCTTATCTCAGCACAGCCCAGTGAGTGAATGAAACCCCTTAGCAAAAGCTGGGGTTAATATACCCCTGATGGTGCCCGCCTCTCGTTCCCATGGCACCCGGGAAAAGGGAGGGGGCTGATCCCACCGGGCATAAAAGCCCTCAGAGAAGCTACAGCTGTTTGGCTCCTCTGACTCAAATTCAAGGGGAGCAAAGGGCTTGTTATAGAAGAAAACTCTTCAGAAAAATAACAGCACTTTCTTTTTTGCCACAACTACTTAGAGTAAAAGGGCAGAAAACTGGTGAGAAATATAACTTTCTGTTTAGGCAGCATAACTAGATAAATTGGGTAATTTGCTGTTAATTTACTTATAATTATTCCTTAGTGGCTACTAGGTAGTACTTCACGTGTGACTGAGCTGGGTGGAGAAGAATGCTTATGATATGAATAGTCTAAGTCTCCTTGGGACCTCTAATTAGGCCTATCTACATTATAAATAAAAATAAGAAAAATAAAAGCTTCCCAGGCAGTGTAAGGGTTAAGTGCATGCCAGGCTCACCCTGCTCTGAGCTACTTGGTCCTACGGCACAGAAAGAAGGGCCCTGAAATGTATTTTAAACCCTTGAAATGCTGAAAAAGGCAGAGCTTCCTTCCAGTGCACCCCTTAAACAGAGGAAATGGGGCAGTTACCTCTACTGAAACTAATACAATGGCAAATAAATAGCTTCTGCCCTTTAATTTATTCTCCTTAAGTACTGGCAAAAGAGGGGTTTTCATCACTTTAAATCTCTCCAGTGATGAAAAAAGAGGGATTTTTTGCTCAGTTCAAACTCTTATGGAGAGATAGCTGGGCTTCTCCCTCAATTTAGGCCTCAGGACAACAAAAAGGGGCTGGCTACCCTTAATTCAAACCCATAAGAAACATTTTCAATATTTTCCCCTTCTACTTAAACTTATTTTCTATTATTTTCCAGTTTATTATTTTCTAAACTGGAAAATAATAGAAAATGAGGACTCCCTGTCAATTAACACCCCTAACAGCATAGAAAAGGCAGGGATTCTTTCAACTGAGACCATTAAAATGGCAGGGGAAGCAGAGTCCCTCCCAGTTTGAACACAAAAAATAAAGGAAAAGGAAGCTTTTTCCCTTTTCTCTAAACCCTTTTTCTCCTAATAACCTCTCTCCTTTCTGGGAGTGCTGTGGAGGGTCTGGGGGCCCTGGGGAGGGACTGACACAGTAAAAGGGGAAAGTTGAAAGCCCTCTCCTGGAACCCCACAGGCTGCCTGGCCTGCTCAGATGCTGCCCCTTGGCAAAAGGGCTCTTCCCTTGGCATTTTCTCAAAGTGATGCTCCGTGCCGAGGTGGGTCTGGCTGCTCCCTAGTCCGTGCTGGATGCTGCGACCGTAGTTCCTGGAGGGACCCTTGGGATGCCCCCGTTAGCCCCTCTGGACTAGCGGCTCCCTGTGCAGGTGTGACTGGGTAACCCTCTGAAAGCAGCTGGTCACAGGGGGGCTGCTAGACCTTGGAGTGGGGCTTGAGGTGAAGAAAGGTCCTGTGATGAGTTCCTTCCTCTGCACAGCCCTTCGTCTGCCCCTTAAACCATGGGCTGCCAGACTTTCCTTTCTAAGGAAATTAACCGTTTTTCCTCTCTGTGTGCCCGTGGCCGAAACTGCGATTCGGCCTCCAAAACCGCAGAGAACGATTTCTCACGGACCGCGGCTGCCGATGCCGAGAACTCTTGCCGCCCTTGGAGTGCCACGTGCCTCCTGCGAACGGACGTCGACGCGCAGTGGGGCTGAGTTTGGCTTTACGGGGAAGAGGGCCGGCGCGGGATTTCTCCGGGAGCGAAGCTGCCCCCGCCGAGAACTCGGGCTGCCCTGGCAGTGCCGAGCACCTCCTGCAAACTGGCGTCGGGAGATGTGGGGGGTGAGTTTTTCTGTGCAGAAGTTCTCCCAGACCAAAGCTGAGAGCATCTAACCCTAACCACAACAACTTAGCGGGGTCTAAAACTTACAACCTTTGGACTGGCGGCGTGGGACCCGACCCGCGGTGCCATTGCTGGCCCCTTTCTAAAGCATTCCGCTGCAGTCCTAAAACTCTGCCTTTTCGGAGGGTGTTTTCTCTGACCCTGACCGTAATCTTCCAAATGTGCTAAAGACTCATAAAATGGCTTTGAAAAAGCCCCAACAATACCCTAAGTAGTCCCAGAAAAGTCCCTTCCAAAATCCCCTAAATACCTTTAAAAGTCCTGGAAAAAAAAACTCAAAAAGACATGCTCAGTCTCAAAACTCTACCTCTTGCTGTCTAGCCCACAGATGTCGTCCCTACCTTTTTGCAGTGGGTCTGTAGTCCTCTGAGGGTTCTGTCATTGTCCTGCTGTGTGAGGGTTGCTGTCTGGTCTCGCTGTTAGGGTTGCTGTGTTGTGCTGCTGTTGGGGGAAAAGGCTGTTTTTAGGGTGGCTGCTTAGGCTGAGGTTAGGGCTGGGGTGAGGGGTGGTACAGTTGTACTGTGCACGCCTGATCTCCACTGGACTGGCCAGCCCTCAAGCCCTCTCCTTTTACCCCTCAACCGGTCCCTCTGCCCCCCAGCCCCCAGCTGGGGGCTGCCACCCTCAGCATCTCTGTGTGTCACCTGCTGTCTCCTCTCCCTGTTCCTCCCTCAGCTCCCAGCCTCTGTCACCCTCAGGCCCCCACAGTGCCCCTCAAGCTGCCCCTCAGCCTCCATGTGTTGTGCCATGAAAAGACCCTAAAAAAACCTAAAAATTCCCTGAAAGCCTCCTAATCTTCAAAATGTCCTAAAAACCCCATGAAAACCTAAAAACAGCCTCAGAATGCTGTTAGAATACACTGGAAATATCCTACTTTTAAAAAACCCCTAAAAATCCCCAAAGAACCTTGAGAAATCCCTAAATATACCCTAAATAGTCCAAAAAGAGCTCAAAAAATACCCCAAAATCCTTAAAATACCCTGATAAGATCCTAAATAACCTAAAAATTTCCTCAAAAACCCTAAAAATACCCTAACCCTAAAAAGTCCTCCACATACCCTCAATAGTCCTAAAAAAACCCCAAGAATACCCAAATCCCCCCCCAAACAATTCTTAAAAGTACTAAGGAAGTCCTTAAAATACCCTAACAAAATCTTTTACAAGCCCTGAAAAAGCCCTAAAAGTATCCTAAACGTTACCAGAAAATTCCTGGAAAACTCCTCCAAAAAAGCCCTAAAATATCCTTTTAAAGCCATGAGAAAAACCCTAAAAAAAAACCCTAAAAAACTGCTCAGCACCCAACTCCTACCTGTCACTCTCTAGACCACAAACATCATTGCTACCTTTTTATTAGGGTTGCTGCCTGCAGCTGCTGGGAGAGTTCTGGGGATGTCCCAGCATTGGGGTTACTGCCTTGTGCTGCTGTTGGGGAAAACTGGGGTCCTAGGGGTGCTCTTTAGGGTGACCTTGGGGTTGGGTTGAGGGCTGCTGCACCTGTACCCTAACCCTACCTGGTACCCTGTGTCCTTTGTACCCCTAACCCTCAGTGTGAGCTCTCCATCTGTCAAGCCTCCCCCTCCTCAGCCCGCAATGTCTGTGTGCCACCCCGAGACCTTTGACATTGTCCCTTGGCCCCCTGGCCTCCACCGTGCACTCTCCACCTGGTTAGGGGTGGTGTGAGGGGTGGTTCACCTGTCACCCTCAAGCAGCCCCCACTTTGCCCCTCAAGGCATCTGCTTCCCCTCACTCTCTTCTTGTCACCCTCAAGTTCCCCGCTCCCAGCCTCTCAGCATCTCTGTGCCACCCTGGAGCCCCGCAGTTGCTCCTAAAGCCCCCTTCTGCCTCTCAGCTCCCCCCATCCTCTGTGTCACTCTCCAGCCCCCTCCCCTCAGCCCGCAGCCCCTTGTGACACCCTGCAGCGCACAGACGTTGTCCCTGCCTATCTCGCTTGGGTGTTGTCCTGCTGCGAGAGCTGCGCCATCCTCCGAGGGTTCGGGCTCCTGCGTGCTGCTGCAGGGGACTCACGGGTGGGTGGTGGGTGAAGTAACGGATGGAGCGGGAAGTGTGGTGGGACGGGTTAAGAGCGGAGTGAGGGATGGAGCAAGGGCGGGCTGGAAAATAGAGTAGGGTTAGGGGTGGAGAAAGGGACGCAGCAGCAGGGGGCTGAGGTGAGGAGGTGAGTGTTAGGAGGAAGCGTAACTCCGTAACTCCAAGACCGAGTCTGCGGCCGACGAGAACTCTGAGTGACCTGGGAGCGGTGAACGTCTTCGGCAAACTGATGTAAGGAAACTGGGGTGATGAGTTTAGTTTCCCTTGGAAAAGGGATGGCATCTGTGTCCGTGGGCCTGCACCCTGCCCAGGAACTTTGATCTCGAGTGGGCTGCCACCTCCTAAAATTCCAAACATCGCAGGTTGGAACAGGGGGTTGGAAATTTTACTCGGGGTAGAAACCAATTTTGGATTGAGCTGAAGTCTGCTGGTGAAACTTGTGTAGTCTGTTAATCGGTGTGCTTGCAAAAAGGCCTGCACAGAGAACAAAGGAAGTTCGAGGCTACTGTTGGAAAAAGTGAATCTGGGTTACGACTGAGTGCACGGCCTCGTCCCTGTGTGAGTAAAAGTTTGAGGTTTTGCTGGCAGTGTCACCGAGTGCTATGGGGTCCCCTGGTCGATAGGGCAACTTGGGAGGGTTTGCTTCAGGCTTTGCTTGTGAAAGGTGTGAGAAAAGCAAGCAGCTCTGAAGCAGATGAGCCCCCTCTTGCCTGTTGAAGTGTAGGATAAATCAAAGATAAACCTCAAGGTCCCTTCCCACCCAAACCGTTCCGTGATTCTTTGCCCTGCAGGCCAGGGTGCACCTGTCACCGCATTTCTCTTCACAGAGAAAAGCAAGATACAATTCTTCCCAAGAATATTTCTGGGATTCACATTCTCTGAACCTCAAAGGAAGGAAAAACAATTCTTATCTCATTTGCTGTGCCTGTGCTTGTGCTGAAGGAGAATGCAACGTGGAGATTGGTCACCCAAAGTGATGGTGTTTTGTTTCCTTGGCCTGTCGGGGCCAAGTGTGTGTGTGTGTCGGGTCTGTTGGGTGACAGTAACGAGTAGTGTGTGGTGTGTGCAGGGTTGAGTACTTGGCAGATTCAGTTTAGATGTAATGTAATATACTATAATAAAGTAATTAATTAGCCTTCTGATAAGGCAGAATGCAGATTGGAAATATTTGCACATATGATATTAAAGGATACATGAACCACCTTTCTGTGAGACAAAGACACAAGACTTGGCCCATCCCTAACTTAGGACACAGCTAAAAAATAATATATAATTTTTAATCTATTTTTGAATAACTCTCTAAAACTAATGGCAGATGATATAGCTATTTTATCTGGCAAGCTTCCGTGCAAAATTTCCTGCTGATGCTGCCTCAGACGGATGGAGATTTGGGAGGAGTGGGAAGAACAAAGTGCCACAGGGCTTTATTGGATAAGCGTTGATAGGTTTCTGCAAGCTTCTATTACAAGGTTGATGAACCTTGTGTTTGTTAACTCCAGTTTTGCTCAGCCAGCGTTTTAACCCTGCTTTATCTCCTGTGGTCCAGATGACACATTCACACATCTTTAGAAAATTCAGTGGGATGGTCTTCAAACATGTGACTTTGCAGCAGTGAGGGCAGAAACTTGATGGTTTTACCTCAATCTATAGTTTTTCAATATTGCTATAGAAAGTGCTTTTCTGTGAAATGGCTACTTTGGTTAGATCATGCAAATTGAGTGCTAGCTACTTCCATAAGTTGAAGAGTAAGAATAACTCAGGAATGTTTCATCATTTGTCTCTGCACTGGTCAGAAATGGTAATTTGAACTCCAATCTGTAGAAATTTAGCAAAAGAAGTTGGAATACTCGGAGGATAAAAATAGAAAAAAATGCTTTGGAAAGATTTTTCCTTACTAGTGAGTGAGTTTCTACCTGTAGGAGCATCGGGGGGTAGCACGGTCGGGACGAGTGATCTCTGAAGCCGGGTCGTGGAACTTGGGGTTTATTGCAAAGGGCCCGGGGGCAGGGGCCTTTTGGAACTTGGGGTTTATTGCAAAGGGCCTGGGTGCAGGGGCCTGCTGGGAGCTGCCAGCCACAGCTCAGAGCAGGCCTGAGAGAAGAGAGGGGTTGAGACGATGAGAGGGTAAGAGCGTAAAAAGGTAAGAGAGCAAAAGCATAAGAGTAAAAAGGGGTAAGTGAGTAAAAGGTCAAGAGAGTGAAGTTCCCATTACAATATAATAAATCATCTTCTGTGTTGAATATTCTACTTCTCACTAACCAATCTAGTACAATACACAAATGCTACAGCATGTCCATACAGCCTATAAGAATCACTACATTACCATACTGTGTTACATTTTAAACCCTAAAAGCTCCTCTTTGGACCCCTTCTGCCAAGCTAGTAGGGTCTGCTCGGCCCCTTGGAGCTGTCTGCAGGCAGAAGGTGTTGTTTCATCAAAGGGATTACCTTCAGCTGGCCACACCGTTGTTTTCCTGTTGTTCAGTAACTGAGGGATCTCAAAGCTCGCTTTCATTTCAATCTTGCTTATAGAAATATTACCTCATCCATTCCCGTTTGTTCCCCCACTCGTTCGCGGCTGCCCCAGCCTCTGTGTCGGCTCCGGCACAGTCCGTCTGTCCCGGTCCCGGCCGCCTGGCCCGCGGCCGCTCCGCTGGCCGTGCCGGCGCAAGGGGCGGGGTGTCCGTCCTGCCGTGTGCACCGTGGGTACCGCGCTGATCGCACCGAGGGGGGGTCCCGTCTGTCCCATCCCCGGCTGCCCTGACTCTGCTCGGTTCCCGCCGCTGCAGCCGGGGTCCGTCGCCAGTTTTGTCTCTGCCGGATCAGCCGCCGTGAGCCATGTGGGGCCGATCCACGCTGCAGCTCGGTCTGCACCGGAACGGCCCCTGGGACGATCCCGGCTGCAGACCCCGCCTTTGGAGCATCGAGACCGTGAGCTGTGCCGAGTTCCCCCGTCCTGCCCTGAGCTCCGTTCCCTTAGTAACCACAGCTCCGGCTGCTCAGCGGAATTCTCTAAAGGAATCACCTTATCGAAACACTAAAAGGTCTGGTAAAAGAAAGCCCTCTCCTGATTCATCCTCAAAATACGGGAGAAAAGCTATAGAAGATAAAAATCCAAAAAGAATGGGATAAAGGGATTGGTCTATTTCCATTAAAAGAGGTTCCCATAGGAGGGGGCGGACCAGGGTTTGTGAATGCTCCTTTGACTTCGTCTGAGGTCTGAAATTTTAAGAAATAAATAAAAGGGATATTTGGAGGATCCCATAGGCATAGCTGAACTATTAGACCAATTTTTAGGTCCAAACATTTATATTTGAGAAGAGATGAGGTCTGTAATGAAAATAATATTTTTCTCAGGAAGAAAGGCAATCAGAGCAGCTGAAATAAAAGCTTAGGAAAAAAGATAATCTGTGGGGACCCCCAGAGAAGACAAAATGCCAACTGTACCTCCTGAGTGGGGTAAAAATAATAAGGAGGGGAGTAAACACGTGAATAATTATCGTAATTACATAATCAAAGGAATAAATGAGACAGCATATCAAAGGCGAAATGCAGGAAAAAAAAAGTTTTTAAGGGACAGCTTTTAGAGGGGAAAGAAGAAACGTCAGCTAAATAGATAAACAAACTTAAGAGAAATAGGAAAATGGTCCTAAGTAAGCAGAAGATCTGAAAATCTTTAAAGAGATGGGCACAGAGGAGGAATAGGGAGGTCATAAGCTCTAATTTTTTGGGGGGGACAAATACCATCTGGAGCCTGTGATAACTTTAAAAGTGGGTCCCCAAGAAGAAGAACTGGAATTTGTAATAGACACAGGGGCAGAGAGAACCTGCCTGTTAAATATTCCAAAAAGTTATAGTGTGAGCAAACATATAGTGAAAGTAACAGGGGCAAAAAGAGAAAGTTTTACATTTCTGGTCATTAAAGATGTAGTAATTGAGGGAAGAAACTAGAATTTGGATGGGAGATGTCTTATTGGTCCCAGGGGCAGGTAGCAATTTATTGGGAAGAGTCTTACAAGTGCAATTAAGAATAGGAGTTATATCAGAAAATGGGAAAATGACAGCTAGAGTTTTAAAATTAGGCCAAGAGGATGAAGAAAAAAAAATCGACAAAGAAGTTTGAGCTGGAGAAGGAAATAGGGGAGGATTAAATATTGACCCCATAAGGGTTACAATTGAGAGACGAGATTGTCCCGTACGTGTACGTCAGTATCCTGTATCTTTAGAAGGACGGGAAGATTTGAAGCCAGTCATAGAAGGACTAATAAAGGATGGGGCATTAGAACCTTGTATGTTTCCTCATAATATCCCTTTTCCCCCAGTAAAGTCTGATGGCAGTTATAGACTAGTATAAGATTAAAGGGAGGTTAATAAAAGAACTCAGACTCACTACCCAGTGGTAAAATATCTTAGACACTTAATAAATAAAAGCAGCTAGAAAACCAACCATGAGAAAATTGCAAGAATTTTATTCATTCTCCCTCCCTCTTCAAAGAGAGAGATCAGAAAATTACCTAGATTATTGAAATATTATAGATTATAGATTGAGGGGTACGCACAAGTAGCAAAATTCGTGTATGAAAAAAATTGACAGAAGGAGATGATATAAAACGGACCAAAGAAGATATTGTTAAATTAAAAGAGTTAACTTAAAACTAGCCTAAGTACCAGCTTTAAGCTTACCTTTGTTAGAAAAATCCTTTATCGTTTATACATAAATACAGAAAATGGAGTAGCTCATAAAATTTTAATTCAAGAGTAAGGAAGAGTAAAAAAGTATCTAGTAGCTTATATATCAAAGATGTTAGACTCAGTAAGCCACAGCTAGCCAGTAGGTATTTAACAGCTACTGCAATCCTAGTAAAAGAAAGTTGTAAGCCTACTTTTGGAAGTAATTTAGTTAGGTTCACCTCGTACCATCTGAGGTCTGTTGAATTAAAAAAAAAAAAAAAAAAAAAAAAAAAAACAGGTAAGAAGAGAAGAAAGAGAAGTTGAAGTAGGGAGGTGGTTAGCAAACTCTGAGATGTTAGAATGTGAAGTGATGACATTTTGGTGCTAGAAGAGAGCAGAAGTGTGAATGTGGGGTTTTTGCATGAAAGGCAGGGAAGTGTCTTAACACACAATTGTTAGGAGGTTATTCAATGCTGAACTGAGGTCCAGAAAGGGTTTAGCAGAACAGGCCCTCCTTGAAGGGAAAAGAGGATAAGTTGACTAGAGAAAGGAAAAGAATGTCAGGAGCACCTGGGGACGCCAAGTTTGGGGTTGTCAAAGTTGGGAGGTGTCTGACCGCTCCCTACGAGCAGCAGGGTCTCGGAGGCTGCGGCAGGCACCGATCCGTGGAGGTGACCCGGCGGCGGTGCTGGCAGCAGGGGACACACGGGTTTGCCGGGCAGGAGCGGGCTGGCTCCGTGGCGGAACTGCCGGGGGGGGCTCCCAGACTGCCGGGGTCCCGAGTCGAGGATGGCAGTGTCGGCCCCGGTAAGTGGGCCGAGAGAGAGAAGGAAAGAGAAAGAGAGAGAAGGAGAGAGAGAGAGGGCAAAAGGGACCCAAGGCTGCCCCCAGGGTCCCCATGCCCGTGGCTGTTCTCCCCTGCTCCGGCCCTGCAGCGAAGTGGCAGCATGGCATTGACAGCAAGGCCGTGAAAAGAGCGGGAGGGGGCTAGCACTAAAAGATAAAATCAAAGCAGAGATTGCTGGCTCTCCAAACCTCACAAAGTGGTTTGTTTTTCTTAAGTAAGAAGATTTTGGGTCTTTTCTTTTATATGTTTTGTTTGCTGTTAAAAAGAAGTTTTTTGGTTTTTGGTTTTTTTTCCTGAAGAATGGTTTTGTAAGGCAAAAACAATTAAATGCTGCCCAAAAAGTAAAAAGCAATAGATGTGATACATCTAGTGTTAAAATTGGTCTAGCTTTTCTTATTTAACTAACTGTAACTCACAAAAAGAAGAATTTGCCTCTGCAGCTATTAGCACAGCTGGATAGAAGAAGAAGAGGCTGCTGTGGAAAAAGCTTTTAGCTAAACCCAGAAAGTTTGGAAGAAAAGTGAATGGTAAAAGTTAATGCAGTATTATCTTACTTTTATTACTATGCTATTAAGAAGTCCTATCCAGGTACTACCGAAGCAACAATCAGAATCACGGAAAAAGGGTGAATTCATGCCAGCAGAATCAATGGACTATCACATTTAAACCGGGTGATACCAAACTGACTTTCCAATGGGGACTGAGCGGTAATAGTTTGGAAAAAGCAAAATGATCCAAGAAATGTACAAAGAATAACACTGAATTCAGAAGACAATGCTTATACCACTGGTTTCAAGCACGGCCTGAATAAAACATCTCCTTAGGGGAGGAATACTCCAGATAGAAGGATCAAGACTGTTTTTGTGTTCTGACCTTAGCCTGAGAATTGTACAGGGGAGAAGGGGAATTACCATTTCCATCAGTAAACTTTGATTCATTCCAATACTGGACATGCTAGCTGGGTTATAAGTAAATGCTTGAATTGTGAGAATAATTAGTATTGTAGTTCACAACATTTATGCTCTTATTGCAAAAAGTGTTAAAGTAATAACTTAGCTTTGTGGATGGGAATTATTACTGCCTGTTGAATGAGAGATACCTGAAGAATGGTAAGAGACCACAGTTAAAGGGTGTCAAAACCAATTTGCCTGGAAATTAGTTAAGAGAAAGTGACAAGGAAATAGAGGGCAAGACCAGATTGGCCTCTGTATTTCACCACCGAGAAGATCAAATACACCTGCTATGGGCTGCAACCTCACAGGCCTGGGAGATGGGAGTATAAGCCATACTGGACCTCTGTTATTCCTGCTTCTGGCACTCATTTGTTCTCTTTTCCCTTTCGGGATACCAGAAGATTGTGTCACAAATGCTGCAGAAAGCATCACGTGGAAAGATACCAAAGTTCCTCTTTAATTACACACACCTATGTCAACAGCCACTGTTATAACCCATCCAAATTAAGAACCTGTAGGCAAAATGGAGTAAATTATTGGATTACAAGAAACTTAGGAAAAAGTGGTAATAGATTTGGAATTGAATATCCAAAAGGAGAGAGATGGATTTGTTTTACATTTAATCTTGAAGATACGGTTCGAGATTTGGTAAAAAAACAAATAATAAACAAAAAGGTAAAACCGGCACAGCAACTTAACTGTGTATTGACCCCAAATTATCTATTGAGTCGTATTACAAGACTCCAAGCAGTTATAGAAATGATAGCAAATGGAGCTGCCCAGGCATTGGAGTTGATATCAAGTCAGCTAAGCCAAACAAAAACTGTAGGGTATCAGAATAGGTTGGCTTTAGACTATTTATTGGCCAAAAAAGGGAGTGTGGAAAGTTTAATATATCAAATTGTTGAAAATTGATGACCACAGAAAAGTCATTCTAGAAAAAGCAAAAGAAATCAAAGAAGAAAAAAATATATATGCATATAATAATCCAGGTACCGGTCCAAAAATTAGATAACAATGTTAAAACCTAGCTGGTAGGGTAATGTATTAGAAGAAATTAAGGTCTTTCATTTTATGTGTTGCAACTATTTTTATATTTCTTCCTTGTGTAATCCCCTGTTTTATTTTGCCCAGATAGTCCAGAAGATGCAAGTAGATAAGAAATACTGCTCAAGCCAAAGGATTTACAAAGAATAAGAGTGGGGATTGTGAAAAGTGCGTGTATTTTATGATTGGCTTTTTGGAAATATTAAAATTAATATTATATGTGTTGTGTTAGAAAGTAATGCTGTATTAACTCTCTTAAGTAGTGTGTTAAATATAGTTTTAGGTTACAAAAACTGTTAAAATAGAAACGATGCTATGTAAGATACTTTTTTTAAAGAAAGGACTTGCAGCAAGATAGCAGCCACAGGACACCTAAATCTTTCAGAGAAAAAGAATTTATTGCCCTCTTATCAGAAGAAACGAACTTCTTCCTGCCTCCAAGGCACCGTAAGGATTAGAAGGAAGAAGTGGATGATGACCAGACAGAATCCTGTATTAGAATGGAATTTATGCACCATGTATGAAGTGTATGAATATGCAACAGGCTATGGCTTTTAAAGGTTAATCCTTTGTTAACGGGGGTCCTTTTTCAGGCTCGTGCTGCCCAGAAAAAGGTACCCGGACGTCCGTAACTCTTTGTTTTTGTTGTCTCATATTGTCCTAATTCAAATTGTCCAAATTATTATTACTCTAATTGTATTACTGTTTTTATAACCATTTTATTACTATTAAACTTTCAAAATTTTAAAAGCAAGTGATTGGCATTTTTCACACCAATCTGTTAGTTGAAAATTATCAAAAGATTTTTGTGAGTTTTCTAATTTTGGCATTAATGCTGGCGAATTTTCAGGGTTTACTGTCTAATTTTGGGTCAAGAAATCTGTCCCAAACACTGAGGGGACTCTGGTGCTATTTGGGAACAGTTCTTTTTCAAAATTCTTTTGTGTTGGGATCAAAGGGTTGGCATTTGCAGGGGCAAAATAATTCTCTGTCTGTCCTGTATTTATTAAAGCAGCTGTCATATTCCAGCCTCCTCCTCCTCCTCCTCGTCGCACGGTTTGTGTGCATGGATGTGGCTGTGCAGACGAATCGTGACACAAAGTAGTCCCACTGGGTGCTAGGAGTGTGGAAGGCGAAAGCACGGAGGCACACCAGGTATCGGTTGTGCACAGTTACGCGCGGCACTGCGGAGGGATCTCTCGGTGCCCGGCACAAGGAGAGACGCAGAAGGATACATGCAAGGCGCTGCAGTTTTCGCCTGCTGTGGTGCCGTGTATAGACGCAGTGGCGGCAGAAGTGGCGTGACAGGGCACAGGGATGCCGGCTGTGGCCGGACAGCGGCACGCAGCGGCTCGGAACCGGGATCGGGCTGTGCCAAAGCTGCGGCGAAAGCAGTGGTGGGTGGCAGCGGGCCGTGGAGATAGAACTGCGCATGCGTGCGGCTGATCCCTGAAGCAGCGCTGTGGTTCGATGAGTTGGCGCAGAGTGATATCATTGGTGCTGGGGTTGTAGCAACTGCGCATGCATGGGTTCCGTCACTACTGCAGCGCAGGCAGTCATCATGGCGGCGGGCGGGCCGGGGGGTGTGGGAGGCGGCGGAGCTGCGGGAACGGGAACGGGGCTGCGGCTGCAGCCGTGGAAGGCAATGCCGGGACGTCCGTGGTTGTAGGAGGCGGCGGAGCCACCCCATCCAGCAGCTCTGAAGCGGGAGGGTGCGGTGGGGAAGGCGCAGCTCGGCCCGCCATGCAGCGGCGGCGGCAGGAGAGGGGAAGCGACCACGGGCGGCGCTGACAGGAGGCTGGGCTGGAGCGCCGCGGCGCCGGCACGGGGTGGCTTGGGTGGCTGGGGCGCCCCGGTAAGACAGTCATTAAAACACCCTAAAAATTATTTTAAAAGCCCTAAAGGTATCCTAAACATTTCCAGAGAATTCCTAAAAACTCCTGAAAAAAACACCTTAAAGTATCCTTAAAAATCCCTGAAAAATCACCTGAAAGACCGTAAAAAACTGTTTAACCCCTACCTGTAACACTGTGGCCTCCAAACATCATCTCTTACCTATTAATCGGGGTAACTGCAAGGCCCTCAAACACCACCACAATCACCAGCTTGAGTTGGTCTGGACAGCACCAAATAAAATAAAATAAAAAGCTTTATACATAGAAAAATTAAAAATAAAAATGAAATAAAAAATTTTAAAAAATAAAAAGCTTTAAAAATAGAAAAAACAAAACTAAAAATTAAATAATAAAAAAATGCTTTAAAAATGGAAAAATCAAAAATAAAAATTAAATAAAAAATAAAAAATAAAATAAAAGCTTTAAAAATAAAAAGATCAAAACTAAAACAAAAAAAAATTAAATGCTTTAAAAATAGAAAAATTAAAACTAAAAATTAAAGATAAAAATAAAATTTAAAAAATAAAAAGCTTTAAAAAGACAGAAATCAAAAATAAAAATTAAATGAAAAAAATAAAATAAAAGCTTTAAAAGCAAAAAAATCAAAACTAAAAATTAAATAAAATAAAATTAAAAAAATAAAAAAGCTGTAAAAGTAGAAAAATTAAAAATAAATATTAAATAAAAATAAAATTAAAAAATAAAATTAATTAAAAAATAATGAAAAACCAAATAAAATCCGTAAAGTGCTGTAAAGTACTGTTAAAGTTCCATATGAGGTAGTGCCGTAAAGCGCGACAACCACGCTTTATGCCAGTTTTACGACATTCGCGCTTTACGACACCTTTTGCGACAGCCGCGCTTTACAGCAACTTTTGCGACAGTCGCGCTTTATGGCATTACCCTTTATGGAACTTTTATGGTACTTTACAGCACTTCACGGTTTTTATTTTGTTTTTCATCTATTTTAATTTTTTTTTAATTTTATTTTTTCCTTAATGTTTATTTTTAATTTTTCAAGCTTTTATTTAATTTTTCTAATTCTATTTTTTACTTATTATTTTTAATTTTTCTATTTCTAAAGATTTTTATTTTATTTTTTAAATTTTATTTTTATTTAATTTTTAATTTTTCTATTTTTAAAGCTTTTATTTTTTTATTTTTATTTAATTTTTTAAAAATGTTTCTACTTTTAGAGCTTTAATTTTATTTTTTAATTTTATTTTTATTTTTCAATTTTTAAAACATTTATTTTTCTAGTTATATTTTTGATTAAATTTTTATTTTTAATTTTTCTATTTATAAAGCTTTTTTTTTTTTGATTAAATTTTTATTTTTCTATTTTTAAAGTTTTTATTTTTTTTTTATTTAGTGCTGCCCAGACCAACTCAAGCTGGTGATTGTGGTGGTGTGTGAGGGTCTTACATTACGACACTACCTTTTATGGAATTCTTACAGCACTTTACAGTTTTTATTTTGTTTTTCATTTATTTTAAATTAATTTGTTTTTTTACTTTTATTTAATTTTTATTTTTTTCTATTTTTAAAGCATTTTTATTTTATTTTCTTAATTTTATTTTTTATTTACTTATTATTTTTAATTTTTCTACATTTAACGTTTTTATTTTATTTTTTTTATTTACTTACTATTTTTAATTTTTATATTTCTAAAGACTTATTTTTTTTAAGTTTAATTTTTTCTATTTTTAAAGCATTTATTTTTTTATTTTTACTTTTTATTTAATTTTTATTTTGAATTTTGTTTATTTTTAGAGCTTTAATTTTATTTTTTAATTTTATTTTTTATTTTTCTATTTTTAAAGCTTTTATTTTTCTAATTTTATTTTTTATTTATTTCTTATTTTTAACTTTTCTATTTTTAAAGCATTTATTTTATTTTTTAATTTTAATTTTTATTTTTCTATTTTTAAAGCTTTTATTTTATTTTTCTTATTTTATTTTTTATTTTTAATTTTTAATTTTTCTATTTTTAAAGTTTTTATTTAATTTTTTAATTTTTTTATTTTTCTATTTTTAAAGCTTTTATTTTATTTTTCTAATTTTATTTTTTATTTATTTTTTATTTTTAATTATTCTATTTTTAAAGCTTTTATTTAATTTTTTAATTGTATTTTTTATTTTTAATTTTTCTATTTTTAAAGGTTTTTATTTTTTTTTATTTAGTGCTGCCCAGACCAACTCAAGCTGGTGATTGTGGTGGTGTTTGAGGGTCTTGCATTACGGCACTACCTTTTATGGAACTCTTACAGCACTTTACAGTTTTTATTTTGTTTTTCATTTATTTTAAATTAATTTGGTTTTTTTACTTTTATTTAATTTTTATTCGTAATTTTTCTATTTTTAAAGCATTTTATTACATTTTATTTGGTGCTGCCCAAACCTGCTGTAGTGCATTTTTATACTTTATAATACTTTGAAGTCATTTTGTTTTGTATCCCTATATTTTTCCCAAATGGTTTATCCCAAACTGTACCCCCCTCCTTCTACCTGTGTTATCCCTCTCCCAGGATGAGATCATCCCCAAACCCCCACCCTGGCTCTCTGTCAATGACTCAGCCTCCCATCCCCTCCATGCAGAAGTTGCGTACAAGTCATCCAGTGATTAGCCAGAGGCCAGGGGTCAGCCCCCCGAGCCTTGCCCCATACGCTGTCCTGTATGTCTATGCCCCAGCATCCATCCCTTAGGGTCACTTATTGGTTGGTAAAATGTTATCTACTTTCTGTTTCCACCTCGCTTTAAATGTAACCTTGGCACATCTCCCTGGGGCTTGGCAGGAGGCCCCTGAGGTGCAGGAGATCCTTTGGGACTCCTAATAAAACCTTGGATTAACCCCTGCTAAGAGTCGGCCCTTTATCATCTACCGCTGTCTCTGGTGTCTCTTGTGCTGCACAGGGGCCCAGCCCCGGTGCCCTCAGCACCCTCGGGGCACAGAGAGTGTCTCCCCGCTCTCGGCCGTGTCAGGGCTGCCCCCCGGTGTCTGCCGACTCGGGACCGGCCGAGGGTTACTGGGAGGCTCGCACAAACCCGCTCGGCTGCTGATTGTGGCGGTGTTTGAGGGTCCCCAGGACGAGGGAAGAGACGAGAATCTTGACTCCACCTCTCAGAAGGCTGAAATATTATTTTATGATCTCTATTATATTAAAAGAAAATGAGATAGTAGAACTATACTAAAAGAGCAAGGAGACATCAGAAAGCTGGAAAGGAATGAATAATAAAAACCTGGGACTGCTCACAGCCCCGACGCAGCTGGACCATGATTGGTCATCAAGTAGACACTGCACAGGAGACTAATCCAAGATGCCCCTGTTGCTAAACCATCTCCAGCCCACACTCCACAGCCAGCAGATCGTTATTGGTTCCATTTCTGTTCTGAGGCTTCTCAGGAGAAAAATCCCAGCAAAAGCATTTTCATCAAACACGTCAGTGCCAGGTGATGGCACAGGCAGCATCGGCCGGCTGAGGTCACTGTGTCATCCCTGCCAGCCCAGGTGTCACAGCAAGGAGGAGAGTTCACCCTGTGCTCACCCTGCAATACAGAGCAATACAACACAACACACATATTAACACAAGATGATAACCTTTTTCTATTTTCATTACATGTGGATTTATTGTTATAGGAAACCCAAATCAACAAAAGCACACAAAAAACACCACTCATCTACCATTAACACCCCCTTCAGATGACACACAAAGTCACCATCCCTCTCATCACAACTGCTAAATTACACCCCAGCAATCATTGGTCCTCGGGAACGTGGTTCCCGGGAGCCTCAAAAAAATCCTCCTGCTTGACGAAAACCCCGGTCCCTGGACAGTCCGCGCCCAAACTCTGGTGATGAACGTCACCTCACAGACTGACCGGGACCAAGGAAAAAAAAAACAGCCGGGGGGGGGGGGAAACCCAGCTGGGGATTTTTTATTCTAAATTTGAAAATGAGTTGAAAAACTTGAAAAGCAAAAGTCACACACACAAGGTTAAATCCAGTAATCCAGTCGGCATGCGCTGACACATGCAGAGATGAGCAGACGCAGACAGACACAGACACGTGCTCTCACTCATGCTCACACGCTCTTCCCACTTACACACTCGCTGCGGCCCTTACTCGAGACGCTGAAGAACGTGCTGCGACACATCATCTGGCTGCGCTCCTTGACGTCAGTTGGTAGGTTCTGGGGAAATCGGTAGCCTCGGGGACCTGTGAGACGACAGGAAGCGGTCAACGAGTGGCTATCTGACAGCTAGGACTTGTCTCCACTCTGAACCAATAAGTTTTCTACCCAAAATCCCATAAAAGACAGATGAACAGTAAAATTTTTATAACTCTTCTACCTAACTGTGACTACGTGCCCAGGCAGGGCAGCTCCAACCATAAGTGGTACAATATAAGTACACACAGCAATGTAAGTCGATGCATACAGTGCAAGTGTACATAGAGGGTAGGTACATACAGTATAAGCCAGCACAGGTACACACAATATAAGCCAGGACTTGAGATAACTCGCTGGAAGATGAATTCTTGAGTCCTATACCCTTCAGAAGATGGAACCTATAGAAGTACTGCAGTCACGTGAGGAGGGTGCAAGACACTCCCTCTAGCAGTCCAAGAGAATGGCATGGAAAAAAAGGCACTACCAAAGCTGGTAGTGAGAAGGAAGATGGATGAGAACATCTTGTCCGTTTGAGACATTCCTGTCTCAAAGAGTAAAAATGTAAAGATGCCAGAATAAGGGATATCCAGAAGGAACGTGAGTAGAATACGGCCTATATGGCACAGAATAGTGCTGATAAAGCATCGAGACGTAACAAAGGCCTATGACGTGGAAGACAACGGACACAGACACGGACAACATAGACACGGACAACATAGACACGGACAACATAGACACAGGTGACATAACACAGAGACAAGTGGCAACTGCCTGGCACTGTCCCCTTAGGGACCCGAGATGCCTAGCGCAAGATGTGCCAGAGGCTGATGATGCCAAAGGAGAGGAAGCCCTATGACGATAGCACGTGATAATGAAATGTAACTCGTTAAAAGAAGTTAGTGCCACAGCAGTTAAGAGGATGCTCGAGAGGCTCAGCAAGCCTAGAGAAGCAAGCCGACGGCCAGGTGACCGTGGCTGTAGCTCCGGACCTGAAGGCGAGCTCCTCGGGGGAAAGATCCGTGACGACGTCGGGCCGAGGAAGGCGGACGACGCAAAGTTCACGAGAATCCTGAGATGGGTCGGAACTGCCCTGCCCAGCAAAGGCTCTGGTCAGGCTGAGGAGAAACCCTCTCCCTTTTCTTCCAGAGAGCCGGTCCCACTACAGACCTCTCCGCTAAGCTGACATCAAATTGCCCTCTGTGATAGTAAAGGTTTTTCCCCTTCTCCAAACCACTGGCCCCGACACTCAGCTTTTGGAAAAGGAGCAGACAAAATCCATCCTCGGTCAGACGTGGATGTTGAAACATGCTCTGTGTGTGCCTCGGTGCTGTCGTTTCCAACCTTTGGCTACGAGGCTCCTCAGGGTACCTAAGACAAAACAGAAAAGGTGACTATTGCCATCAAAAACAGTAATCCCCAGGGCTCCTCCGCACCCCTGCCCCGGCTCACCTCAAATCTTGATTTGACTCCAGAGGGTGCCCAGAAGATACCTGCAAAAAGAATAGGTACACACTTAGCATGCTGCTGTGTAACACTCACCTGTGAGTCAGCCTGCCTAAACACCGACTCACCTGCCCTCCTCTGTTCCTTGGCGTGCCTAGGGCAGCGACAGCACCTGCAAAGAAACAAAGCAGAAAAGCATGCTGAGACACTGTGAAAACACAACCTCCCAAATCTGACAAGGATGCCACACTGATACCTTAAGCTGCACACACCTGGAATGGGCATGCCCAGCCAGGATAGATGGCAAGTGGACCACCTAAAATAAAAAGTGGAGATGCTTAGAGCTGCACCAGAAACTGAGACCTCAGCAATAACAACTGCTTCTGTACACTACTCAATGCTCACCTCGCCCACTCGGCCTTGACTGCTGCTCTCAGCCTTGACTTCCTAAAAAGAGAGACAAAGAAGTCTGCTCTAACAGCCATCATTTATGCTCTCTCTACAGAGACAAACAGTGACTGACCTGCTCGGGGGAATCCCCTCACCCAGGATGAGGGGCTCTGCCCTGGATTACATCCTTCTGCACCTGAAAGAAAGGACAAAAATCAAAGAGCTGCAGGATAACTTAAGAGCTCCAGACATCTTGTGCCCATCTACAAATCCCACCTAGAGTCCAACGACACCCCACATTACAAACATCAAGTCCCCGGGACTTGTCCTATTGCACCAGGCTATGCAGCAAGGCAGAGCAGCTCCAGCACAAATGTGTGCAGACACCCGTGACACAGGACAGGACAAACAACGGGGACACAACAGGAACAGAAACCTCTGGGTAAGGAAAATGACAGCGAGCACCGAGAGGACGCAAAATTAGAAGACTGAGGGGAAACTGATGGCGGGCTGATGAAGTTCAGAGAACCCTGGAGGAAGAAGATGCTAACTGAATTATTTATTCCAAGAACTGCAAAGATGGATGCCCAAGAATCCTACGGTCAGAAGCCTCTACCTGTCCACACATTCTTACAAGTCCTAATCCATCATAACAGAACCTTGCAGGGTGCAGCTGTCCATACAGCTCAGAACAAGACCTGAAAAGACATCTGACTGGATGCTTACAAAGAGTTGCAATTCTGATGCCTGTCTGAGCTGCCGAGTTAAAAGTTCCATGGCATCGATGCCAGGGCAAGGAACGCTGAGAGTACAGATACTAAGACTGGTGCCAAGGTTTCTGACAGGCCCCTCAAAGGGCTATGATAAAAGACATGAGATATCCAACAACACATAATACACAAAAGACAAGTGACACAATACACACTGGGACTGCTCTGCCCCGCTCACCTCAGCACTGGGATCAAAAGTGAGATTTTGCTTTTATGGGGCCTAAGGGGCCACTTCATGGACACTCCTCACCTCCAAAGCGGACTCAAATCCCCCCCTCCCAGTATTTCCCAAACCAGCACCCTGCTTTCATCCCCCCTGGGGGTCATAGCCCTCTACTTCTCTCTCAGACATCTGGGGATGCCGGTCTCAGGTGCAAAGAAAGGCTACCTCGTCAGCTGGGAAGGTCCTGCTGGCACCGGCTGGTGTCTCTTAGACAGCTGTTTTAAAGAGAACCAAACATCAATGCCTGATCGTGGCACCACATCGGCCAAAACCCCACAAGTCTGCTACTCACCGTGCTCCTAAGAACGCTCAGCTGCTCGGGCCGCACCCTTTGGGCACGCTCAGAGACCGAGGCCGTCGCCACAGGGGACGCCTGGGTTCAGAGGAGATGAGGTGATTTGGCACGGCTGAAACCTGAGTGGACCCTCGCTCCTCCCCCCTACTTCCCTGACTCATCACAACTCCTGGGCAGCTGCCGGAGGCCACCTGGATGGCACCTTTAAATAGAAAAGTTCAGGGCTTCATCACCAAGTCCTGTAATGCATCCACAGGGCTCACATTTGCAGGAAACCCGGAGCATCGGCCGGCTGGTGACTGGGGCTTGGCATACTCCAGGTGGATTGCCTAAAGCGCACAAACGAGAACGGAAGCTTAGAGCTGCACCAGAAATTGAGACCTGAGCAATAACAACTACTGCTCTCCACTGCCCACCTTGACAGCTGGTATCCACATTTGCTTCCTAAAAAGAAAGACAAAGAACAGTGCTGTAGCAGAGTCACCATTTACACTTCTGCTGCAGAGACAAACGGTGCCTCACCTGCTCGGGGGAAACCCCTCACCCGGGATGGGGCCCTCTGGCACACATTTAATCCATCTGAATCTGAAAAAAAAGTTAGGACACGAGTCAAACTGTTGCAGGATAACTTAGGAGCTCCACACGTCTTGTGTCTATCTACAAATCCCATCTAGAGTCCCACTACACCCCACATTACAAACTCCCAGGGACTTCTCCTACTGCACCAGGCTATGCGGCAGGGCAGAGCAGCTCCGGCACAAATGTGTGTGCTGACACCCGTGACACGGGACGGGACGTGACAGACAGGGGGGACACAACAGGAACAGAAAGCTCCTGGCAAGGAAAGTGGCTGCAAGGACTCAGAGAATGCAAAAGGAGATGACCAAGGTGAGACAGATGGCAAACTGATGAGGCTCAGAAAACCCTGGAGGAAGATGCTGGCTGAATGATTTATTCCAAGAACTGCAAAGATGGATACCCAGGAATCCTACGGTCAGAATCCTCTCCCTAACCTCGCATTCTTACAAAGCCTAATCCGTTGAAATGGAGCATTGCTGAGCACGGCTGTCCGTGCAGCTCAGAACAAGACCTGAAAAGCCACCTGACTGGATGCTTCCAAAGAGAGATGCAATTCTGATGCCTGTCGGAGCTCCCGAGTCAAAGGTTCAATGGCCTGGGTACCAGGCTGAGGAACACTGAGATCACAGATTCTAAGAATGGCGCCAAGGTTTCTGAGAGGCCCTTCACAGGGCTAAGATAAGAGACATGAGATACCCAAACATCACATAATACACAAAGGACAAGGGACACGATACACACCGGGACTGCTCTGCCCTGCGCACCTCAGCACTGTGCTCAAAAGTGAGACTTTGCTTTTACGTGGCCTAAGGGGCCACATCTTGGCTACCCTCATCTCCAGAGACAACTCAACCCCCTCCCCCCCCCCCCCCCAGGAGCCCCGACCCAGCACTCCGCTTTCATCCCCTCTGTGGGTCGTAGCCCTTGACTTATCTCTTGGACATATGGAAATCCCAGTCCATGTCAGGTGCGAAGGAAGGCCGCCTCGCCAGCTGGGAAGGTCCTGCTGGCACCGGGCCGTTGTCTCTTAGACAGCTATATCAAAGGAAACCAAACATCAATGCCTGATCGTGGCACCACATTGGCCAAAACCCCACAAGTCTGCTACTCACCCTTCTCCTAAGAAGGCCCGGCTCCTCGGGTCGCACGCTCTGGCCGCGCTCGGAGGCCGACGCCATCGTCGTGGGGTGCGCCTGGGTTAAGAGGACAGGAGGTGACGTGGCATTGCTGAAACCTGAGTGGACCCTCGCTCCTCCTCCCTACTTCCCTGACTCACCGCAACTCCTCGGCGGTTCCTGACGGCTGCCCGGAACGCGGGGCTCGCGAGAGCGGCAAACCCGGTCCGTCGGCCAGCTGGGGATGGGAGCTTGGCATGCTCCGAGCAGATGGCCTAAGGCACAAAAACGAGAATGGAGACTTAGACTTGCCCCAGGAATTGAGACCTCAGCAACAAGAAAGGCTACTGCTCACCTTACCCTTTTGAACTTGACTGCTGAGATCCAGCTATACTTCCTAAAAATAAAGACAAAGAACAGCGCTGTAACAGGGTCACACTTGACACATCCCCTGCACAGACAAATGGTGACTGACCTGCTATGGGGAACCCCCTCACCCGGGATGGGGTGCTCTGCCATGGATGCAATGCATCTGCACCTGCAAGAGAGTTAGAATATATGTCAAACACCTGCAGGATTACTCAAAAGCTGCAAACACCTTATATCAATCTAGGAACAGCATCTAGAGTCCAAGTACACCCCACATGAAAAATTTCAACCCCCCAGGGCTTGTCCTATTACACAAGGCTATGCAGCAGGGCAGAGCAGCTCTGGCACAAATATGTGCAGACACCCGTGACACAGGACAGACAGGACACGACAAACAATGGGCACACAACACAGACAGAAATCTCTTGGCAAAAAGGATTACTGCGAGCAACGAGAGCATGCCAAAGGAGATGACCGAGGTGAGACTGATGGCAAGCTGATGTGGCTCAGAAAACACTGAAGGAAGAAGATGCTAACTGAAGTATTTATTCCAAGAACTGCAAAGATGGATGCCCGAGAATCCTACGGTCAGAAGTCTCTACCTGTCCTCACATTCTTTCAAGCCCTAAGCTGCCATAATGGATCCTGGCAGGGCATAGCTGTCTGTACAGCTCAGAACAGGACCTGAAAAGACATCTGACCGGATGCTTCCAAAGAGAGATGCGAATCTGATACATGTCTGAGCTCCCCAGGCAAAGGTTGTATGGCATGGGTGCCAGGCCAACAAATGCAAAGATCACAGACGATAAGAACAATGCCAAGGTTTCTGACAGGCCCCTGAAAAGGCTAAGGTAAGAGACATGAGATACCCAAACAACACACAAGGCACAATAGACAAGGGACATCATACACACCGGGACTGCTCTGCCCTGCGCACCTCAGCACTGTGATCAAAAGTGAGATTTTGCTTTTATGGGGCCTAAGGGGCCACTTCATGGACACCCCCCCCCCCCACCTCCAAAGCGGACTCAAAAACCCATCCCAGTAATTCCCAAACCAGCACCCTGCTTTCATCCCCCCTGGGGGTCGTAGCCCTCTACTTCTCTCTCAGACATCTGGGGATGCCGGTCTCAGGTGCAAAGAAAGGCTACCTCGTCAGCTGGGAAGGTCCTGCTGGCACCGGGCTGGTGTCTCCTAGACAGCTGTATTAAAGAGAACCAAACATCAATGCCTGATCGTGGCACCACATCGGCCAAAACCCCACAAGTCTGCTACTCACCGTGCTCCTAAGAACGCTCAGCTGCTCGGGCCGCACCCTTTGGGCACGCTCAGAGACCGAGGCCGTCGCCACAGGGGACGCCTGGGTTCAGAGGAGATGAGGTGATTTGGCACGGCTGAAACCTGAGTGGACCCTCGCTCCTCCCCCCTACTTCCCTGACTCACCACAACTCCTGGGCAGCTGCCGGAGGCCACCTGGATGGCACCTTTAAATAGAAAAGTTCAGGGTTTCATCACCAAGTCCTGTAATGCATCCACAGGGCTCACATTTGCAGGAAACCCGGAGCATCGGCCGGCTGGTGACTGAGGCTTGGCATACTCCAGGTGGATTGCCTAAAGCGCACAAACGAGAACGGAAGCTTAGAGCTGCACCAGAAATTGAGACCTGAGCAATAACAACTACTGCTCTCCACTGCCCACCTTGACAGCTGGTATCCACATTTGCTTCCTAAAAAGAAAGACAAAGAACAGTGCTGTAGCAGAGTCACCATTTACACTTCTGCTGCAGAGACAAACGGTGCCTCACCTGCTCGGGGGAAACCCCTCACCCGGGATGGGGCCCTCTGGCACACATTTAATCCATCTGAATCTGAAAAAAAAGTTAGGACACGAGTCAAACTGTTGCAGGATAACTTAGGAGCTCCACACGTCTTGTGTCTATCTACAAATCCCATCTAGAGTCCCACTACACCCCACATTACAAACTCCCAGGGACTTCTCCTACTGCACCAGGCTATGCGGCAGGGCAGAGCAGCTCCGGCACAAATGTGTGTGCTGACACCCGTGACACGGGACGGGACGTGACAGACAGGGGGGACACAACAGGAACAGAAAGCTCCTGGCAAGGAAAGTGGCTGCAAGGACTCAGAGAATGCAAAAGGAGATGACCAAGGTGAGACAGATGGCAAACTGATGAGGCTCAGAAAACCCTGGAGGAAGATGCTGGCTGAATGATTTATTCCAAGAACTGCAAAGATGGATACCCAGGAATCCTACGGTCAGAATCCTCACCCTAACCTCGCATTCTTACAAAGCCTAATCCGTTGAAATGGAGCATTGCTGAGCACGGCTGTCCGTGCAGCTCAGAACAAGACCTGAAAAGCCACCTGACTGGATGCTTCCAAAGAGAGATGCAATTCTGATGCCTGTCGGAGCTCCCGAGTCAAAGGTTCAATGGCCTGGGTACCAGGCTGAGGAATGTAGAGATTACAGATGCTAACAGTGATGCCAGGGTTTCTGCTAGGTTCCTCAAAGGCCTAAGGTAAAGGACATGACACATCCAACCACACAGAACACACAACAGACAAATGACACAGTACACACCGGCACTGCTCTGCCCTGCGCACCTCAGCACTGTGATCAAAAGTGAGACTTTGCTTTTATTTCCCCCCCAGGCCTAAGGGGCCGCTTCGTGGACACCCCCGTCTCCAAAGCGGACTCAAAAACCCCTCCCGGTGGGTCCCTGCCCTGCGCCCTGGTTTCATCCCCTCTGTGGGTCGTAGCCCTCTACTTATCTCTCAGACATCTGGGGATGCCGGTCTGTGTCAGGTGCAAAGGAAGGCTGCCTCGACATCTGGGAAGGTCCTGCTGGCACTGTTGTTAAACAACTTCCTGTTGTTTCTTCGTCTGCTCCAATAAAGTAAACAAAATATCAATGCATAACCTCAGCAGCACATTGGCCAAAACCCAACAATTCTGCTACTCACTGTTTTCCCAAGAATGCCCGGCTCCTGGGGCCACATGCTTCAGCTGCACTCGGAGGCTGACGCCATAGTCGTGGGGTAAGAGGAGACGAGGTGATGTGGCGCTGCTGAAACCTGAGCGGAGCCTCGCTCCTCCTCCCTACTTCCCTGACTCACCGACTCCTCGGCCATTGCTGAAGGCTGCCCTGGTGACACCTTTAAACAGAAAAGGCAGAGGCTTCATCGCCGAGCCCTGTGATTCTTCCGCAGGGCTCAGGAGAGCGGCAAACCCGGCGCGTCGGCCGGTTGGTGACTGGGGCTTGGCCTACTCCGAGTGGATTGCCTAAAGCGCAGAAACAGGAACGGATGCTTAGAGTTGCACCAGAAAGTGAGACTGGAGCAATAACAACTAACTGCTTCTGTACGCTACTCAATGCTCACCTTGCCCACCTCACCTTGACTGCTGATGTCCAGCTTTGCTTCCTAAAAAGAAAAAGAACAGAGCTGTAACAGAGTCACACTTGACACTCTCCCTGCAGAGACAAACGGTGACTGACCTGCTCGGGGGAACCTCCTCACTCGGGATGGGTGGATCGATTTTGCCCTGGATTTTATCCTTCTGCATCTGAAAGAAAGTGAGGACAAACGTCAAAGGGCTGCAAGATATCTTCACAGCTCCAAACATCTTCTGTCTATCTAGGAATATCATCTAGAGTCCGGCCACACCCCACAAACTGCGTGTCCCTGAGCCTTGTCCTGTTGCAGCAGCCTCTGCGGCAGGGCAGAGCAGCTCCGGCACAAATATGTGCAGACACCCGTGACACAGAACATGACAAACGGGGGGACGTTAAACACGACATGTTATGCTTGTGGTGAGGGTCTCGAGGGGAAAAGGCAAAAGGGACCCCAAAGACACAGTAGGTAACACGGTACACCCGACAACACGACGTGGACCGGAACTGCTCTGCCCTGCCCGCCTGCACGCTGCCATCAAATGTGGAGTCTCTCCCTTTAGCTGTCCTAAGAGGCCCCTTGGAGAAGATTGCTTTTCCCTCTGCTAATTTTTAAATCTGTCCCAAGAACTCCCAACCTGCTACCCTCCCTTCTCCAGGCCATGGCCCCCGACTTATCTTTTGGATGATCAGCGATGTGAATCCACGTTGCACCTGAAATGAGTCTGCCTCAGAGGGCCCCGTGATGGCCTGTTAGCCTCTCGGTCAGCTACAATAAAGAAAAACAAAACCAATGTATGAGTTTAGAGTTATGTAGGCCAAATCCCAGCAAGTCAGCTACTTGCCCTCTCCTGAGTGTGCCTGGCTCTTTCAGGCTCCACCTTCATCCTGATTCCAAGGGTGTGGCCTTTATTATTAGCGGCACCTGGGTTAGAGAAAGGCAAAGTGAAATGGCATTCCTGTGAGTGCAGTGGATGACCTTGTGTGAGGAAAACATGGGAATGCCTCTGCTATGCTTCTGAAAAGCCTTGTGTGGGGGGGCCCTCAAATAAACACCCTTTCTCACCCTGCTGCCTGCAAACCCCCCTGCCCCCCAATAACTCCTAACTGGATATCTGCTCACCCTCCCTCTCCCAGTCACAACCCTCAACTCACCTGAAGCCTCAATCTCAAACATCATTTTTAACACTGGGCAGATGCCTCCTGTGACATGATGAATCTGCTGAAAGAAGTGCTGTGCTTGACACAACCTGGGATCTCCGGAAGCTGTGCACCTCCTAAAAACAATAAAAACACAAAACAAGAAAAAAACCAGAAATTGCAGATATGCTTTATCACCCCTAAACACAAAATCCAAAATCGTCACCTTAAATACTCCCTGTATTCCATGCCATTTTCTTCACCGGATCTTCCAAGCCTCTATTGCTTTAGATGCCCAGAAACACCTGCTGAAAGCAAGCTAAGCTGAAAGAGGCTCTTCACTGAAATGGCAGGAGAGCTCTCACTCCAGCACATCCCAGAGAGGGAATGAAGCCCCTCAGCAAAAGCTGGGGTTAATATACCCCTGATGGTGCCCGCCTCCCATTCCCATGATGCCTGGGAAAAGGGAGGGGGCTAATCCCACCAAATATAAAAGCCCACAGAGCAGCTGCAGCTGTTTGGCTCCTCTGACTCAAATTCAAAGGGAGTAAAGGCCTTGTTATAGAAGAAAGCTCTTCAGAAAAATAACAGCGCTTTCTTTTTTGACACAACTACTTGGAGCAGAAGAACAGAAAAATGGTAAGACATAAAGCATTGTGTTTAGGTAGCATACCTAGATAAATTGGGTAATTTGCTGTTAACTTACATAATTGTTCTGTGTTTAACAAAAGCCATCTAATAAATTAACACCCAAAACTCCAGCAGCCCAGCTGGCCCTACCAAATCTCTCTGTTGATACATACAGTAAACAAAAAAACCAAAATCCCAGTAATACCTATCAGTAGTCTAGGAAAGAAACCTCTTGAAATTAATCCTACCTCAAATACAAACCAACCCGTCCAGAAAGTTAGCTTCACTCAAAAAAACTATTTACACAGAGGTAATAAGACCAAGAAATAAAACAACACACCATATAACGAACCACCAACGAATACAACAGCGAAGGAAAAAAAAAAAAAACCCACGTTTTTTTCTTTTTTTTTATTTCAACTAACTTCCTTTATTAGCTAGAACCAAAGATTTTGCCAGGGCTGTAACAACAACAACAACTTCTTTTTCTTCTTCTCCTTCTGAAATGTCCCTTCTCCTTCCCAAATTCCTTACAACTTCTGAGTTTGAATCCAAGCCAAAAGCAAAATTCGTGCACTTGTGAGTCCGGTGCTCCTGTCAGATTCTCTGTCTCCCTCCACATCTTCTTACACTTTCAGTCTGAACGCTGTCCTGCCCTGATGAGTTTGACAGAAGAATTGGCACATGTTAAGAGAGCATTTCCCTCCCTCCCTCCCTCCCTCCCCAGAGCTGGTTTCCTTAGCGCATTTCAATCGATCCCAAGCCCACAATGATGCGCGCTCTGCCGGAAAGGGGAAACACGTGCTAGTGAACAGCAGCTCAGAAACAATTCTTTTCTAATGTTACCTGCTCTACTTGACTGCTCGCTAACACAAGTCTCATTTTACCATTGCAGGGAGAAGGCTGTAGGAAAATGTCTGATGAGCAGCCACAAAAGGCCTCACTCCCTGCTACACAGCCTGCAACAACCTCGGCAGAGCGGAGCAGCCAAATCACCGCGCTCTCCTTGCCGTGGGCAAGGGTAGAAGATGACTGGGGGAGGCACATAAAAAGAAGGGAAACGCTCCTATAAATGCACAGCCATTTGCTTTCAGAAGCCCAGAGTTCAGGATCTTCTCTAGGAAGCCAGACGTGACATGATATTTCTAAGATTTTCTTCTTCATCGAAGGAAATGTCCGTACATACACACTCTTACAAACGTACCTACGGTTCTGGGGTTTTTTTTCTTCTGAAGCTCCAAGAATGATTTCCCACCTTGATTCATTCAGAAGAAACGGCCCCTGTGACTCAGGTCAGAAGGGCGGCCTGCGTTTTGATCACGACAGCTTTTGGCTTTACCCTGTGAGCAGGAGCAGCAAGAGCTGAGGCTCAGCAGAGGCTGACCCCGGCCAGCCCCTTCCTCCCTTCCCCGTGTCACAATGACTTCTAGGCAGAAGGATGCAAAGCAGGTTTGTGTCTTTTCTCTTCAGTGCCAATAGGTAAAAGATGTAGGCTTTGAAATAACTAATGACCCTCTCTTGGAACTCTCCCAAGGACAGTTTGAAAGCAAAGACAGAAGATTGCTGCTAAATCCATATGGGATAAGGATGAGAGCAGCAAGGATCCGAGGCCAGCAGCGTTGCCAGGCAGTGTCACGTCCCTGCCACCTTGTGACAAGGCACACAGCTGCAAAGCCCCAAAGCCTGCAAGCCCTGCAGCTGCCGCACGGATGGACCTGGTTCCCTTCCCAGGTGCCCAGAGGGACACCTGAGGGCAGGTGTCGTCCCCCGCCCCCCGAGGGCGCACCCAGAGCCCCAGGCAGGGACGGAGTCACTGGCTGCTCTCTGGGGACGAGACCCTCCCTGCAGGTGACACCGGCTTGTCCTCTCCCTGTGGCACAGGGACCTCCAGGCTCTATGACCAGCCTCATTTTGTCAGCATCCAGGTGCTGTGCTAGAGCCAGAGGGGTCAAGGCTTTCCAGAAGCATAGGATCCTTGTGGTTGGAAAAGCCTTCTAAGGACATCGAGCCCAGCTGCTGCCCCCCCAAATCAGGTCCCTAAACACCACATCTTGACATCCTTGACATGTCTCCAGGCATGGGGACTTTCCCTGGGCTCCTACGCCTCAGCACCCTTTCAGTGAAGAAATTTTCCCTCCAATCCAATCTAAGCCTTCCCTGCTGCAAGTTGAGGCCATTTCCTTTTGCCGTGTCACTTCTTACCTGGGAGACCTCGGTACTTCAACCTTACCTGCTCCTTCCCTAGGCGGTCTCTGGCTTGGCTGGAGGAGAGGAGAAACACTCCCACCACAGGAATGGCAGCTCAGGAGGTCCCACACCAAGGCCAGGGGGAGCAGCCGTCCTCGCCAGAGCTCGCACGTCCCTTCTTCTCAGAGATTGGCTCTGCTTTTCCTCCCGGGCAGATCTCTGCTGAGTGCTTCACAATTGCCTGTTTGGAGGAGGGGGGGGAAAAGAGGTTAGCCAAGTTTTTTATCCAGACTTAGCTGCTGGCTTTGCCTCCTCCTGACTTCCTTCTGCTAAGAAAACAGCTGCCTTTGGACTTCTAGGGGCAACTTGCACGTCATGCCTGAAAAGGAACTACAGAAAAGCGCCTCATTTATAAAGCCTCAGCCAAGAAGACAGATGCAGCTGCAGCTTCTCCATGCCCACTGCCTGCAGAGCTGGCAGGCACCAGGCCAGCTCTGCTCCTCCTTCAAGTTGTTCCCAAAGCTGCTGGAAGAACTGAAGGCTCCTTTGGCCTTCCATTGCTCGGCTTGTCCCGAGAAAGAGCTTTGAGTGTTGTTACCCCTCCAGAAAGGAAGGGCCTTTCTGTCTCACACGCTCGGTGACACAAGGCTACGCAGCCTCTGCTCCAGGTGGGAAGGGCTTCCTTCCTCCTCTGGCACCTGGCTGGCACAGGGCACAGGTTGCTCAGAGGTCCTGGGGCTGCCCCATCGCTGCAAGTGCTCAAGGCCCCTCGGTGCTCTGCGATGAGGCTCTGAGCAAGCTGCTCGATGGAAGCACGTCCCTGCCCATGGCGGCAGCAGCCTTGGAATGAGGTGATCTTTAGAGCCCCTTGCAACCTGAATTCTTCCATGATTCTGTGAACTGAAAAAAGCGGGGAAAGAAATCTGTAAAGGTCACTAAATGCATCCAAGCACATCCCCATGGATCCAATCCTCAGCAGCCCATCCAAGGCAAGGTCAGAGCTCTCTGCCCACCGAGGACACGGCAAGCAGCACGGACCTTTCTCCCACTCTCCAGCATGGAGAAGTGGGAAGCCAGAGGGAGTCTGTCTGTTTAGAGACACCGGAGGGCGGCGGGACGGGGCGGGGCGGGACGGGGCGGGCGGTCTTACCTTGCAAAGCTGGCGGCAGAAAGGGCGGGCAGCGCCGCCGCCCCGCCGGGATTTTCCGGCCCGCCGTCGCTTCCGCCGCCTGGAGAGGCGCGTGCGCGGGCTCGGGGGGGGTGCAGCCCCGTTCCGATGGCGTTCGCCCGCCCCCGCTCGCTGCCCCCGGCCCGCGGAGCGCTGCGACCGCGCCTCCGCCGCCCGCCGAAAGCGGCCCCGCCGGGCCGCCCCCCCCCCCGGCCATTCTTCTCAGCCATGGTGTCCCTTTTGCACTCCTGAACGTCTTTCACTGCTCCCGGCCATTTACGGAGCCCGCCCCGCCTGCCGCTCGCTCCCGCCCCGCCCGCCGCTCGCTCCCGCCCCTCGCCCTTGCCTCGCTCGGCAGCCGCGTCCTTGCCCCGCCCCCGGCAGCCAGCGGCGAGGGGCAGGGCGCTGGCTCGGGGGGCTGCAGTACCGGGCTCTGGCCACAGGGCGGCAGACTCCCGGGTCCGCGATATCCCCGCCCTTTTGGCCGCCATTTTGAGAAGGTCAAAAAAAAAAAATCCCGCGACATTGGCGACGCGCCACTCCCAACATGGCGGCCGAGAGAGGACCCCCCCCCCCCCCCCCTCGGGCGAGAGAGGCGGTTACTCACATGCCGGTCAGAAACACGCCAAAATACGCCCGCCCGCGGCGCCGCTGACCCCACAGCCCGTGTCGGGTACACCTAAAACGCCACAAAAATTCCGCCGGGACTGCGCCGGCGTCGGTGTTCCGTGCAGGCAGTCCGCATAGACACACCGCGGGCCTCCGGTTGCCCGCCCTTTTGGCCGCCATTTTCAGAAGGTCAAACAAACTCCGCCACGCGCCACGCCCAAGAGGGCTGCCTGGCGGCGGCGGGCTGCAGTACCGCGCTCTGCCCACAAGGCGGCAGCACTGCCGCCCACCCCAGCGGGGGGCGCCGCGCGCCTTGGGCCTGCGGGCGGCCAAGGCGGCAAAAAAGAACAGGGGCCATCCCCCCCAAAAACTCCTCTAAAAATAAATGCCAAAAACCTGCCTCTTACCAAACAAGAACCAAATAAGCCCCCTTTCTTTCATGCCTTCTTGAAATAAATTTGACAGTTCTAGTTTTCCTAATTCTATTCACACGCATATTTAGACCGGACAGTGATGTGTTACGTCGTTTATACAATCTATTATGCCTATTCCTATTATCTGTATTTATTCATACTTTGTGGTTGTAGCAATATCATTATCTATTGACTGTATATTTCTCGACTTCCATTTAGATTTCTATCATACTTTTATTCTTCCAAAAAAAATCCCATCTCTAACCAAACAAATACCAAACAACCCTTCTTTTCAACTCTATTGAAATAGTTTTATATTTAGAGCTTGCATAATTATATTCACTTTTATAGTCACCGTTTAGACTGATGCATTCCATTCATCATTACATAGCACATATCTATTATTCACATCATAGAGATAAATCATTATTTTTATCATGTACCAAATCTACTGCTACAACTTCTTTTTTCTAATAGTTTCAATTTTTATATCCATCTTGATGTATTCATAAGATCTTTTTACAAGTAGATTTCTACCTTTCTATCATTTGTATTTGTAGTTTTTATAATAAAACCCCTGCTTTTGCCAAGTAAAAAACAAAACCATCCTTTCTTTTAAACTACTTTTAATAATGTTGTTGTATTTACAGTTACCATATCTATAATGTTTTAGATATTATATCATAGCGATGGACTAGATTTATAGCTGTTTCCTATAATATACCATCATAAGATCTATACGGTATCACTTGTATTACGTGTTGTATGGATTTATGTCACTTTACATTTACAATCCTTTAATAATTTGATCTATATATCTGCATAGATTCGCAACACATTTCTAGATTTAAAATTTCCTTTGAGCTGTGTTTATATTTAGCATCTCTATTGATATATCTATCAACATACACAATGCTCTTTGAAAAATACAATATCTTATTGGAATATATCATGACTTAAGTTACCTGTTAAATTTTAAATAGAGATCGAATAGATCAAAATAAAAGTTTATTCCCATTTCTGCACATCTACTCGTTTTGTTTAAAGATAGCTATCCTTAGAATTTTACATTTAAAATCCAATTCCTAAATGCAATGACAAAACAAACAGCAGCGAATTCCCACCAATGTCTTCCAAAACCATCAAGATACCTCCACCAGCCAAACAACTGCCAGCGAAAAAAACACACAACACTCTTTTCACTAACAGTTCTCATCACATCAGAAAAATGGAACCAAACGAAAAGAAAACCCTTGAGAAACACACGCAGCAAATCACAAAAACCTCTAAAAAAACCCAAACCAACTCGCTCAACTCCAATCAGTGCCACTGACCCTGAACGTTAGTTTAAAAACTAACCGAAATTCTACATCTACACTAACTCAAAGAATAAGCAATACTCTGTCAAAAGAACTTTAGAAAGCGAACTAATGAACGAAATAGAAAAAAAACAAAAAATCTCAACCACTAAAAAATAAGAAAATAATTACCCAAAAAAAAAAAACCTACTTAAAAAGACCCACCATATAAATACCCACGTTCCCAAAAATAAAACTGATCAATAACCACCAAATACGTCAAAGGACAACAAGAAACGAAAAGAAAAAAAAAGAAAAAAAGAAAAAAAAAAACCAAAAGAAAATACATTTGTAAAACAAAAGTCCCCCAAACCAAAGCAACTTTAATTTGCATCAAAAAAATTATTCCCAACTGAAGAATAAACGCATAGAGCCTCATTCGATCAAAATAAAAATACCACCCAGAAATAAACACAAAGCCGAAAGAGAAACGTAACCATTCACAAGATCTCCCAAATGATCCGTAACAATAAAACGTACACTACAATCAAACAAACCAAAGAAATAAAAGCCCTGGAAGACGAGAAACACAAACGCAATTAGAGAGATTTTAAAAACCCCGCTCCTATTAACGACACGACGCCACCTCGAACCCACCGAAACAAACGCTACACGCCCACGCTAATAAAAGCCACCGCGACAGAATTAAAATCCGAGCCGCTGCTTCACCCAACGACCCGTAAAAACCATTGCACGCCTTTAAAAACAGAATAGCCCGGCAAAAAAAATATCCGACTACAGAACTCGATTCAAACCAAACCTTTATCGTCACCACCCGAAGAACCGAGAACCGTACCGGTCAGGAAGAACGCCATAGCCCTTAGCGCACACCCGCTGCGACCAGAACAAACTCGTGCGATCGATCCCTACAAAGCCCCTCCGAACCACGACACCCAAGAATTTGTGGCGGCAAAGCGGCTGCTCCGGCGCGCAGGGGCGGCGCCGCCCCGGAGAGCCCCCCCGCCCCCGCCCGCTCCCCCTGCCCGGGGGGCCCCGGCGGCGCCCGAGCCCCGCGCCCGGAGCGGACAGAGCGGCCGGCACCGGCCGGGCCGGCGCAGCAGCGCCCGCGCCGCCTCTGCCGCCCTTGGCCGGCCCGGCGCCAGCTGCCCTCGGCTCCGCACGGCGGCTCGCACCGGCAAAGCGGCTCCGCCGCTGCCGCGCCAAATTCCCCGTGCGCCTCGGCACCCGCCCGGCCCGGGCCGGCAGCGCTCCCGAGCGGCAACGCTCCGGCCCGGGCCGCGGCCACAAGAAGCGCCCTCAAATGCAGCGGCACAGCCCGACTGCAGCCCTGCAAACGCCGCCAGAGCTGCGGCTTCCCGCAACTCAACCCCGAAACTGACGCCGCGGGCGGCGCTCACCTCGCTTCAACAAGGGCAAAGAAATGGCTTCTCCCCTTCAAATTCATCCCCTAGGAGCGCAGAAAAGAAGGGGCTTTCCTCCAATGAAATCCTGCAAGCCATGTGCAAAGGGGGATTTTGACCTCCATTCAAACCCTTGCAAAGGAGGGACACCAGCGCTGTCCCCTCCATTTAAACCTTAGGATGATGAAAATGGGCTGGCTACCTTCAAATCAAAGCCATCCGATGACAACAATACTTTGCCCATTCCCGTTCAAATGGAACGCAGGGATTCCCTGTCACCCCTGGGATACCCCTAACAGCCGGGAAAAGGCAGCTTTTCCTTCAACCGACATCCTTGGAACCGCAAGCGAAAGCGGATCCCCCCCCAGTTCAAACACAGACAATATTAGGAGAGTAGCTGCTTGCCTCTCCTTCATTTCTTTTGTCTTCACAAGCTCCCTTTTTGTTCCTGGGGAAGCGGGGAGGGGGGACTGCCAAGATCCAATTGAAAAGGGAAAGGACCAAAGTCCCCGCTCCAAATCCACACGCGCTCACCCGTTCGGCTGCTGCTTCCCGGCACAAAGATTCGTCCCTCGGCACCTCCTTGAAGCGATGCTCCGCGGATCCAAGCGCGTATCCAGGTGTTCGCCCAGACGCTGCCAGAAGCTCTCGCAGTCCTTCCATGAGACAGCCCCGGGAGCCCCCCCATGAACCCCTCTACTCAGCAGCTCCATGCAAAAGGCAGCTGAGGCGAAGCCTCCCCCTAAAACAGCCTCGCCCCCCCGGCAGGAGCCGGCCCCCCATCATCCTCACAGCTCACACCTGGCGCTGATGCCACTCTCCAACAGCGCCTCTCCCCGTCCAGCACACAGCCCGCTTCTCACAGACACAGAGCCAACAGAAATCTGCTCCGGGTGCTGGCTGTTCTTAGTCCGTCTGCTTCCACAATTCAGACACGGACGTGCGCTGATGGCACTGAGGGAAAGCTTTCCAGTGCACAAAACTGTCATTCTGGTAGCACGCTTTGAGACGCCTTCAGAAAAAGCAGAATCAGCGCCGCCTCCTAAGAGCCCTGCTGAGGAACCCCGCCCTCCTTGGGACACCCAATGCAGCAGAGCTCGAAAAACGAGGGCAAAAGTCAAGCTTGGAGTGGAAAAGGACAATATAAATACAGCAGCCTTTCAAGAAAGCCTTCACACAGTAATAGTGGGAGCCGGTCACATTTCTTCTTTCCTTGCTCTCTGGAATGACATCAATACGAAGTAAAAAACCCACACGAAACACAAGGCAGAGCTGGGATTTGACACGTCTTCCTTTTGGCTCTCGGGATGACAAGCGCCTCTTCCGGGACTGCGACACGCTTTGGGCGCTGGCAGAGAACGGAGGCAAAAGGTGCCAGAGAGCCCTTTCTATCGCCTTCAGCCCCTGCAGCTGTTCTGAGGGTTCCAGGGCACAGCTCGCTCCGTTCCTAGATCAAAACCTCACGGCAATATCTTCAGAACTACTACGCATCTCCAGTCGGAACCTTCTACATTCCTGTAAACAAATGAGTGCATAGAGAGGGTTTCTCCCCAGCTGAGTTTAGAGACCAATTCCTATTCTTTAGCAATACCTAGAAAACCGAATGCCTTGCCAGGTTTTAGCATCCTACACCCACTCACCCCTCCCTGTGCATTTGGTGGCAGCTTTGGGTCCCTCTGGGGGACGGCACCCAGCGTGACCCCCGCCCCTCGCCCGCCCCCCACCTGCTCCTGCACCGCCGTGGGGCTCCCTCTCCTGGGCACCTTGGGCTGCCCCCAACGGCATCAGAGCCCCGAGCCTTCACCCCGCCTTTCCCTGACCCCCAAAGAAGGCTCCGAACGAATCCGACTGCCCCGGACAGCAGCGCAGCGCTTCCCCCAAGCCCTTCCCACACGTGCATGGCCCCAGCAAGGGATTCTGCTGCAACAAGAAAGGGGGGGCAGCCCCCAGAAGGCTTGAGGTTCCTGCCCAGCCTCGCTGTCACGGGCCAGGGGCAGCGAGAGAGGGAGCGGCACAGACGGCGGCGACGGCCCGGCACGGAGCGGGGGCCGCTCTCAGCGCGATGCCGGCAAAGCCGCAGCTCCGGCGCTGTCAGCCGCGCTGCTTGAGCGGCACGGGGGGATCCGCCGAGAGCCTCCGGCCCCGCGCGGGGACTCCCGCAAGGGCCCAGGGGCGCCGGGCTCCGGCCCTCGGGGCTTTATTCTCCGGCAGCCCGAGCCCCGCGGCTGCGGGGCAAAGAAGGAAAGGGGGCACGGGAAGAGAGGAGCGAGAGCAGGGCACGACAAAGGGCGGCGAGGGAGCTCGGGCTGTGCAGGAAAGCGGCACGGGAAGGGAAAGCCCGGGACGAGGGTACACGGAGGCTGGGCACAGGAAGGAGACAGGGGGAACAGAAGGGAGTAGCGGGCTAGGGACAGGACAGGAAGGAGCCGGCTTTGCGGGGGGAGAGGGAATGGGGGAAAGGGAGCGAGAGAAGGCGAAGACGGGGAGAAGGAAGGAGGGCTAGAGAGAGGGACAGGCGGGGAAGCCTCCCAGAGCCCCGGCTGCACCCCGAGCCCGGCCCGGCGCCTCGCCCTGCCCGGGATGCTGCGGCGCTCGGCGGAGCTCGGCTCGCTCCGGAGACGCTCGGCTCCAGTCGGCTCTTGGCGCCTCAACTCGGCTCTTGGCGCCTGCATTCGCCTCTTCGGCCGAGCTCGCCTCGCTTCGGCCCAACTCCCAGCCGCTCTGTGCCTTCGGCGCGCCTCGGCTCCGCTCGCCTCGCCTCGGCTCCCCGACGGCGGGCGGGCAAGCGCCGCCGCCTCCCGTTCAGCTCGCCCGGCTCGGGGCTCTCCCGCTGCCGCGTCCCGCGGGCGGCCCGGCCACGGCGCGGACACGACCGGGAGCGCGGGCTCGGGCAGGAGCTCATTAGGCTGGGAGCGCACTGGCGCTAAGCAGCGCGCACGAGAGCAGCAGGCTCGCTTCGCCTGAGCTCGGCTCGCTTCGCTTCAGGCAGCCTCGGAAGCCTCGCCTCGGTTCGCTCGAGGCCGTCAGGGTCGGCCGCTCTCGCCTTGCTTCGGCCGAGCTCGTGCGATTCCCCCGAAGGCGGCGGCGTTCGGTTGTGGTTTTAGAAATATCCTCCTCTATCGATTGGATCTCTCTACAGTTAGATTTATATTTCTAGAATACTTCTATTAATCCAAACAAAAACCCCATCTCTAACCAAATAAATACAAGAAAACACCTTCTTTTAAACGGTATCGAAATATTTTTATACTTTGTATAGTTATACTCACATTTATATTTATCGTTTCTTTTGATGCAATCTATTAATAATTATCTATAATATCTATAAAATTCTAGACATGTATTTAAAGTATTATCTATATTATGTATCGTATCTACTGCTGCAACTGATTTTTTCTTCTAGTTTTAAACTTTATCTGTATGTATTTATGATATCTTTCTAGACTTAGATTTCTACCTTCATATTCTTTGTATTTATCATTTTTATCATCAAAACCCTGCCTATTGACAAGTAAAAAAAAACGCTTTCTTTAACGATCTAAAAAATATGTTTATATTTATAATTTTCCTATTTCTATTTATAATTTGCTCTCTAGTACGTGATAACATACCTGCTCCTGCACCGCAGTGGGGCTCCCTCTCCTGGGCACCTCGGGGTGCCCCCAGTGGCATCAGAGCCCCGAGTCTTCACCCCCCCCCTTTTCCTCTAGTTAGAAACGACACTGGAACTTTTTTCTGGAAACAAAGACATGACCTAAATCCTCTCCCCGTGTCCTAGACAGAGAGATGTTCAGTTCTTAGTTGCCTGGGCAGCAGTTTCTTCAATAGAATGATAAACAATATGGAAACGTTTTAGCTACAAGCAAATAGGCAAATCTGAACAAGGTCCTGGTGGCCAGCCACTGCAGTTCTTTTGAAGCAATTTTTTAAACAATCAAATACTGATACCACAAAAAATAAAGCAAAAAGCTGACTACCGGCTAAGAAAGAAGGAAAAATTAACTTTTGACGACAACAACAACATTCCAAGGACACAGGCTTTTTTCCAATCTCAGACCTTATTACTACTACCTCTCTTGGGAATTCTCATCGTGGATCCCAAAAGGAATAAATCCCTCAGCGTGTCCTAAAGCACCAAGGAGCTACCTACAAGTGAAGGTGGCTACTTTCAGTGCAGACACAGCTGATGACACAGCAGCAGCACAGTTCTGTGCTGCACAGGGATAGTACTGTCTCCTCTTCTCCAGCAGCTGACTCTCTCCTGCCATGGCTTCTGTAAATGCATCAGAGCACGACCTTAACCACAAACAGGCAAGAAAACACCATCCGAAGTCTTTCATTAAGCAGTACAAGAAGGGTTCCAAGCAGAGACCAACAGAATTTCAAGGAAGCAGTATGCACTTAAACCACTCAGACTTGTTCAAGTATCCGGCAAAATGGAACCATTCAGAAATGACAAAGAAAACCCCCCCAAGTATTTATACAGGAGTCCTTAATGTCAGAAAGGGGATGACAGGTTATGTTCAGATAAGATTAATGTTTATTTGGATCTATAAATAAACTTCTCTCGTGGTCCTTTGCCAAAAAATAGAACCTACAAGTGAACACCTACACCTGCCTAAAGAGACCTAACGAGCCCCTGGCAGCCACCGGCATCAAAGCGCAGTCGATGTTTCTAATCCAGGCTAAGGAGAACAATATCACCTTTTGTTCTCTCCAGTTTGTTTTCTCTGCAGTCACATTTGCTCCTTATGATTTTTACAGTCTCTGTATCTTCTCGGGCAGCGCTGAGTCTGACGACCGGGATACGAGAGTCCTTCCCTGCCCTACGGAGAGAACCAGGAAAAAAAGTTCAAAAAAGAACAGGGCAGTTTGAAGTTAATACCTCCGACGAGAAGCAGCACCCGACAAACAGAGCAACGGTGAACAAAGCGTGACACCTCCCTGGGGACAGAAGACTTACAAACTCTCCGGGATTTACAATTCCAGTAACCAAGCCCTTCAGCACAGCAGCCAAGTGTCCCATTAGGTGGTGCTGCACCAAAGAATGATCCAAGAGGTTCCAAAGAGTGAAATGCACGTTACTGTCCAAAGACGTAAAATCTTGCAAAATAACAAAACTACAATAGATCTAAACTACAGGGCAAGAGTACAAGTGTTAGCTTGAGGAGCTGGAACCATCCAGGTGAGCAACTGCTAACTGGATCCTCAACAGACTTTGAGGAACCCTTCAGGATACAGAAGGGTTTTCCCCAGAAATTGCACAGGCCGAGTTTTGATAGAAGTACACTTGCCAGATGCTCAGAAACGTCACCCATCCTCCTCCGGGTGTCCTGAGAGAGCTGCAAATGGCTCTCACGTGGTTTGAGCTGGTTCTGTAAGGGCTCAGGCTGAATTTCACCAGATGCAACCAAACTGGGCAACACCCAGTGGGACAGAAGGAACCCAAAGCTTGTTTTACCCAAAGCTTGGGTAAGCAGAGCTCCAGCAAATACTGAGGAAATGGACAGAACGGGGTAACAAATAATAAACATACCTTTTTTTTTTTTTTTTTTTTTTTTTTCAGATGAGCAAAACAATTAAGGAGAAGGTGAAAACCTCACCATGACTGAACATTTCATCACCTGTAAGCTGACCATCCTTAGCATAGAGGACTCCAAATTTAAAATTCACCGATCCCTGGAAAATAAAACCAAATATTATTTGGTGAACAGTCAAACAGAAGACATAAAAATTTGGTTCCTCTAATCTTTGCCTACATCCTACACGTTAGAACATACATTTTATACCATCTCCTACTACACAATAATTTACCTTTAAACTTTGATAGTATAGCATAAAATCATTAACTGAGATGGGTGATCAATTATGATTAAGTTGGTGCTTCAAGTTATTTTTGCTGTCAGGTTCCAAAAAACATGACTTCTTTTTACTGTAACGAGCAATTGATTTAGAAGTCATCAAAAGCCCATCCAAATACAAAGCCGTATTCACCGGACGGGTCTGTGAGCAAGAAGTAGTTAGGCTTGTACTCACCTCTTGCCCTTCAAGAACCAATAAATCCTGTCAACAAAAACAGCATCTTTAGCCCCCTCCTATTAAAGATTCTACAAGGATGATGGTTTTATTTGTGCTTAGAAGTTTGGATTTGAAATGGCCAGCTCAATGGATAAAGAGACAGTTTAAGTAGTATTAGATTATTATTATTATTCTTATTAGCTACTGGAAGAAACAAACCAGTAGGATCTATACTTAATTACTTCTATTTCCAGGAAATCATAAAGAAAAAGAACCAAACCAAAAAAAGTCACTTCCTACCTTTTGTATCTCAGGATGAAAAATGTCTCTTGGGCTCTTCTCCAGTTTCTCCAGACTCCTGGCACTGAAATGCAAATGAACGAGTGCTTTATAGGAGGGCAAGTGCACATTCCAACCCCGAACCCCCAACCGATGGCAGTTACAGCGCTTACAAAATGAATCCTTCCCAGAGCCTCTGGGAAATGGAACGGTTTGTGCAACTGCCATTTCTTCCCCAAAATACTAACTCCCAACACTTCCTAAACTGAGTTTGCATTTTAAAAACAGAAATTAGGGAGACTCAGGGTGGAGATCAGGTTGAAATTGATTTCCTTCTAAAGCACAGGGGCTCTGTTCCATCACCCTTCACTTTGGCTCCACACGGAATCACAGGGAGCATTTTAGGAGGGCTCAAGAACCAATTCTATTTCTCTCTTTTTTCTAGTGCTCTCTCTTCCTAAATAATTCAAGGCAAGTCAAATGAAAAAGGACAAGTTCAGCAGCAAATTCACACTTTTCCCCTTTGTCTGCTCAAGAACAGCCTTTAAAACCACTTCTTGCTGCCTTCAACGGTTAAGACTTGCAAAACAGTTTCGCAAGTTTGATAGGTTTATCATAAAAACCACAGAACGCAAGCTCTGAATGACAGGAAAAGGTACACAGGCAAATATCTCAGCTGATGGTGGCTTATTTGTAAACACAGACCTTAACGGAGATTGCACGGAGAATGTTTCAGTGGGACTCTAAGGGAAAAATATTTTCTGAGTACCCTGTAAACAAGAAAAGCTAGGATATATTACAGGACATACCCACGTGTTCTGCATATTCAAATAGGATTATCAATAAAAACATTTAAGAAGGAAGAAAACCAAGGTAATTTTACTCAGCTATATTTACTGCCGATTTAGAGGAAAAAAAAAAAAAAGTGAACCAGAAACGCCTACAGTAGAACTTTAAACCAATTGCTTGGATAAAAGCAGCTCATGGAACATGAAGTAGAAAAAAAGCGAAACCAGTATCAGACCTGCCTATTTTCTTACCATTGCACAAGAAAATCCGACAAGCGGTAGAAAGTCACTGCCTAAAACCGATCCTAGGATGTAACCGAGAACAATGGAGGCATTTGCTAATCTAAACGGAAACCTTTTCCGGACCCTAGTGTCAAATCACACGTTTTGTCTCTCAGCAGCTCGAGGCTGGAGAGCATTTCCCCTGGGGGTCGGGAGGGTAGGGGCACAAGGGGCTGAGTTTGCCGATCGCACCTGTGCCATCAGAAGGATCCTGCCCGGCGCTCCTTGCGCTCGCCATTCTCCGGGCCATCGCTGTGTTTTACTGCTCAGCGATGCCGCTCCATCTGTTTGCGTGGAAGGAAGAGCCACGAGCACTGAGGCACTCAGCAGCCGTGTCATGCCAGCGATGTCGAGCGCTCTCTGCTCGCAAGGCTGAGCCCGCCGCGGAGCCGCCTCCGCAGCCGCTCGTCCGCCCCCGCCCGCAGCAGCGGTAGCGGCCCGAGGGAGACGGCTGCAGCTCGGCGGCTCCCGCGCCTCCGCCAGCCCGAGGGCAGCCGCCGCACAGTGACCGCGGCAGCGCCCGGCGCCGCTCGCCCGGGGCGGCTCCTGCAGCTCCCGGCCCGCGGCAGCAAAGCACCGCCTGGCGCTCCGCCATCGGCGGGCGGCAGCGCGCCCCGCCCGAGCTCAGCCCCCGCCACCGGGACCGCTGAGCGAGGCCGAGGCACCGGGCGGACGCCCCTTCCGCGCCGCTCGGCTCCGTGCGGGCGGCCGGACGGAGGCTTCGCCCCTCCAGCGTCGCTGCCGCGGCTCCGTCCCGCGTGGCACAGGCGCCGGGAGCTACCCGCTCCCCCGGCGCGCGGCCGCCTCGGCCCGCCAGCCATTCATATGGCGCGTCGGCCGTTGCGTCAGACGCCGCGCTTTACGGCCGCAGGGCCTGCCGGGAGTTGGAGTCTCGGACTGACAGCCACCGCTCCGTTCTCCGCCACCGGGAGCTGCGCTCCCGCCAGGGGATCAAACGGCTCCTTCGCTCCTGGGCGCGGAAGCACCTTAGGCAGCACCGCCCCTCCCGAATGTCCTTTCTTTTCCACTCCAACTCTTTTTTCTTTTTTTTACTCTGTTTTTCACCCCCTTTTCCACTTTCCCTCTCTCTTTTTCACTCTCACCCTTTTCCTTTTTCATTTTTTTTCTTCCTTTCTCTTCCTCCTTTTTTTTTTCTTCCTTTCCTTTTTCCTTTTCTTTCTTTCGCTCTTTCTTTCTTTCTGTCTGTCTTTCTCTATTTCTTTCTCTCTCTCTTTCTTTCTTTCTCTCTCTTTCTTTCTCTCTGTCTCTCTCTGTCTCTCTTTCTTTCTTTTTCTTTCTCTCTCTTTCGTTCTCTCTGTCTCTCTCTGTCTCTCTTTCTTTCTCTCTCTCTCTTTCTTTCTTTCTCTCTCTTTCTTTCTCTCTGTCTCTCTCTGTCTCTCTTTCTTTCTTTCTCTTTCTTTCTCTCACTTTCGTTCTCTCTGTCTCTCTCTGTCTCTCTTTCTTTCTCTCTCTCTCTTTCTTTCTCTCTGTCTCTCTCTGTCTCTCTTTCTTTCTTTCTCTTTCTTTCTCTCACTTTCGTTCTCTCTGTCTCTCTCTGTCTCTCTTTCTTTCTCTCTCTCTCTTTCTTTCTCTCTGTCTCTCTCTGTCTCTCTTTCTTTCTTTCTCTTTCTTTCTCTCACTTTCGTTCTCTCTGTCTCTCTCTGTCTCTCTTTCTTTCTCTCTCTCTCTTTCTTTCTCTCTGTCTCTCTCTGTCTCTCTTTCTTTCTTTCTCTTTCTTTCTCTCACTTCGTCTCTCTGTCTCTCTCTGTCTCTCTTTCTTTCTCTCTCTCTCTTTCTTTCTCTCTTCTTTCTCTCTGTCTCTCTCTGTCTCTCTTTCTTTCTTTTTCTTCTCTCACTTTCGTTCTCTCTGTCTCTCTTTCTTTCTCTCTCTCTCTTTCTTCTTTCTCTCTCTTTCTTCTCTCTGTCTCTCTCTGTCTCTCTTCTTTCTCTCTCTTTCTTTCTTTCTCTCTGTCTCTCTCTCTCTGTCTCTCTTTCTTTCTCTCTCTTTCTTTCTTCTCTCTATCTCTCTGTCTCTCTCTCTCTGTCTCTCTTTCTTTCTCTCTCTTTCTTTCTTTCTCTCTGTCTCTCTTTCTTTCTCTCTCTTTCTTTCTTTCTCTCTGTCTCTCTTTCTTTCTCTCTCTTCTTCTTTCTCTCTGTCTCTCTCTCTCTGTCTCTCTTCTTTCTCTCTCTTTCTTCTCTCTCTTTCTTTCTTTCTCTCTGTCTCTCTGTCTCTCTCTGTCTCTCTCTCTTTCTTCTCTCTCTCTCTTTCTTTCTTTCTCTCTCTCTCTTTCTTTTTCTCTCTCTCTCTCTTCTTTCTTTCTCTCTCTCTCTTTCTTTCTTTCTCTCTCTCA